>NC_086352.1:10052000-10162000 GCF_036324505.1 Eleginops maclovinus | reverse complement strand
AATTAAAACTAAATTGTATGTGGCTTGGCACATGCGCACAAGATTAAGTTCACTTTTCCACAATTTGCACAATAAACACTTGCTAATCACACCTGATGAGTTCATTTTCAGGAAAATTGTAATACTTTTTAGACATTTTTCACAATCCTTCATCGTTTTAGTCAGAATATCAGAATCTCTCAACCATAAATGTAGATTATTTAAATTTCCATAACACAGAATGTTTGTAATGTGCAAGAGTGACAAGATATCCACCAAGGAAATAATACCTTGAAGTGCTGTACAGTGAGGAGGTCCAATATGATGTGGTTTTATTAAACTTATGCACTTTTTTTCATTATTGCTTGATCTGCATAAATGTCAGTTTGTGCTACATTTTCATTTTCATACGCAACACAGTACTAAAAGCAGCCGTTTCAATAAAATAGATATTGATAGGAACAAATACAGGTTTTACTGCCATGGTGAGAAAATATCTAAACATTATCAGCATTATCAAGTAATGACCAAACATGTCTTAGTTTGAGTTGCATTGGCCAATTTACTGGTAGATCAAAGAGGTTTTGAATAAAGAATTTAGGGGCATTTATGAATCCAATAAAGTTGTGATAAAGTTGTCCATAAAACAGAAACAGACATGTGCATTTATAGTTAGAGGAAGTGTTGAAACAGTTTCTAATAATGGGCCAAAGCAATTGAGAAGACCTGTGACACAAACTGGGTAATTTGTGTGGCTTTGATTAAAAAAAGTAATATCAGTAATCCAAATTCTTTGTCACGATCAACACTAGCCATAAAATGCAATATCCTTTTGTACAAATAGCAATTCAAATGTGACTTCATGGCAAAAAGCCCACTCTGTAATGTAATTGTCCCAGATAATGGAGAGTCCTTTGTCTTTCCTGTTGGCCCCTGTCCCTTCCATTGTGGTGTGGCCATTTAGCCGACGTAGAAAGCCCATCCATCAAAACTCCTGTGATGAGTGCCCTCATGTCTGATCATCTGTCACCGGCCTTCCAAGTCTTTGACATCCCTCCTGCTGCTTCTCAAAATAGAGCAGGAGATTAGGCGGAGGGGAGCATTTCAGCTGAGTCCCAGGGGGTCCATCTTCCCCCTTCATCCCTCTTTCAAACCCTCCCCGTTCTCCACCCCCTCCTTCCCTCATCCCTCCTTTAAACAACCACCTTGTTTCCCCTCTTCCTCCTCCTGCTTCTCCTCCCCATTTCCTCCAGCGTCTCCACCTGATGGAGACATCAAGGGAAATCATTGTCCAGGAGATGTGCCGTGTGCTTCGAGGGGGAGCCACCATCAGTCACAGAATGATACAGCAGTCCAGACATGGACACACGCTGCTGGGGCAGGAAGGATAAATATTGACTGGCTGCAGAGACAAAATGCACTGCCACTCAAAAGTTACTGAACAACCCATATTTGAGCATTACAAGTAAAACCTTACGTAGTTTATAACAATATATTGCAAATGTAATATATATATATATAAAGGAATATAAATGGGTGGATTGAGTATTGCTTGCAAATTGTAAACTGTGCAATCAACATTTAAGACACCATTTTTTATTCGAGGATCCATAAACTATCCAAATTCTAGGATCGTAATGGGTAAGAATTGTGTATGTTGTCCTCTTTAAGTATGGCTGGTAAAGTGTGGTCATGCTAGAAATGTTATGTAATATTTTATTGATAATATTTGCTTTCATAAACATGGCGTTAGTGCCCAGCAGGAATACTATTAAGCAGCTTCTGTACCGAGCTGCAGGGCTGTGCATGATCATAACTGTTGTGGTGGTATGTACAGCAACAAAGGAACAAACGAAATATGAACCTGCTTAACGTAATATAGTGAAGCAACAACTTAGACGTTGCATCAATCAGTTTTTCCCTTGAGCAACTCTACATGCATAAGTCATGGACATGGGATATTGGATCCAGGTTAATCTAGACAAAGATAAAGCAAAACTGGAATAGGCATGATTATATTTTCGTTATCCCTATAGCAGTGAAGGAAGTTGTTTGGCTTTTCTTCTGTGTGTCCTCATTACAGAGGATCCTGACAACAGGGGATTGTAAGGAGGGGCCAAATTCAACCATAAGAAAGGACATTTTCACTCAAATCGTTTGAACTGGCTCTAATTCCCAGCACGTCTCAGCTGGTATTATATCTTTGTTGGATTTACTATTTTCATTAAGATCCCGGAGAATTCTAACAAGAAAAGGGAGAGTGCTGCTTCGTTAGACAGTTTTAAATCGATGCTCAGACAATAATTCAGCTCCATCGCTTCTCTTCAGTCGAGGCGCTGCATAAGGGGAATCACAGCAAGATGGATGGTCCATTTCACTGAGATCATTGCCTTTCCTATTGATCAACCCATGCAGGTCCACCCTGAGTCCAGACACCGCTGCTGAAGCGATGGAGGAACATTACATGCACTCTCTGCCCCAAGCCCACACACAAGCAGCTGGTAACACAATGTGGACAGAGCTGATGGGTCAGAGATGCGTTTTAACAGCAGAAGTTCTTCATTGCCTACTCTGCAGAGCTAGTTAGCCATCTGTCCTTTCCTTTCCTTTTGTGTTTTCCATGTGAATGCTTGTTGTCTTGTCATACAGAGCCCATGTTTTAGTCTCTTCACCACAATACCAACGACAGCTCTGAGATAATTGCAACACGAGTTATGCAAAAGCTACGAGGCACAGCTCTCTCCAGACACTATCTTGCACAAGAATGTTTGGTTTTGTTGTCCTTTTTGTTCCGTCTGGGGGAAACTTTATGCTACAGTGCTCACACAGTATTGAGTAAGCATCTGGAATGAGTCATAGCCCCTCTAATGGAAATCCATTTAGCTTGCTCTGAAGTATAAGTCTGCGCGGGGAAGCATATCGTCACGCTGAACTGAACCTCTGGCTGCCTTTCAGCAAAGGGAGGACAAGCAGGCAGCTTTCAAGGTGAAAAGAACTTCTAAACAATCAACAACAAAGACTCATTGTGACTGATTGCATCTGTATGGCTCTATTATTTAGTTTTAACCATTTTCTCACTGTACACACACTAATGACGGTATTATTTTGCAGGCCGTTATAAGCAGCTTCTCTTGGGATTGAAAATTGAGTCTCCTCCGTGAAAAGTGTATCTGATCTGAATGAGAAAAGCCATGAAAGCTCCAGATTATAAAGCAAAACGCAGGCCCATGGATCATTAATATTTACATATACTTCAAGCCAGGGAGGATTGGATTTTGAGGCCGTCCTTTTTAGTGTGATATATGCGCTCTGGCCCTTGATGGCGACACTGCCTTGCCACTGACTGAGCCTTGAAAGAAGGCCTGTGAAGGTCAGTCTCTCAGTGGTGCTGCGAGCAATTACTCTCTCCAAAAATGTTTGGGTTACTCAAAATTAAATAAGACTGGCTTCCCTTACAAAGGGGAAGTACTGTAATTGGCTGAAATTGTGGAGGCATATCCTTTACTGCTGGAAATATGAAGCTTAATGTGTTTTCTCTGGACAATTGTTGCTGGTCTCTGAATCTCTGCACACTTTTTTCAGCAAGGAAGAAAAATCTGTGATTTTCTTTTTCTGGTTTTCTAGCAAAAGCATTTTATGATTTCTTAAAAGTACTTATTATGGGTAAACCACCTAAATGTAGGCTATGATCTTGATAATCAACTTTCTCTAGCAGAGACGGTGTTGTGTCTCTGTAAAAGTGGCACAATTGTTGAGTGCACTTAAATCCACCGCTATTTGTATCTGTTTCTTCATCCCTCCTCACAACTTTTATCATTTGTTCCTACACAACTGCTAAATGAGTAATGACATAGACAGATAGATGGGTATTGTATTTTATTTCATGAAAAATGACTCCCAGTGGCATTCACTACCTTACAGAAAATCTGAATACATCTTTATCTTGATTCACTATAAGCTGAATAACCATTTTCAGTATTGTTTTCTGATTTTGAAGCATGTTCATCTCTGAAATCCTCATTTCTTTATTTTTTTAAATCCATAAAACTAGAAAAGCAGCAGTGTGTGTAAAAACAAATTAAAGGCCTGGATTTAAAACTAAGTAATTGACCGTTAATGTGAAAGGAAAAGTGTGAGCAGTGGAGACTTTTATAGCTGTATAGTAACAGTGTATGTGGGGAGGACACACACACACACACACCTGTCTTATTGCCCTCCAGATGCTCAGCTAACATCGGGTCATTTGGAGTCACAATGTGATGGGTTCTTCTACGGCCGCTGAATGTGCCGTGTGTTTCAGAGCCAGACGTCGTTACTGCAGCTCCGGGCTTCTCAATTTACTCTAACAAAGCTCACACACAGACAGACCAGTGGCAATAAAAGTGTTGTTGTCTATTAATATCAGGAATCTCCTGCTGTCTGCAAAAGCATCTGGTTTGGTTTTTTATACTGCTGCACTGTAAAGCATCTTTGGGACACTGACACAGAGTAGACAGGAAGAGATTACATTAATTATGAATCTGGGGAGAAGAGGAGGATATCTGCAGAAAGTTATAAATTACTAATGAAATTGTATGCTGTAAGGATTAGCTGAGATTCCAGGAAGTAACTTCTCCCGACCAAGAAAAAGCCAGGCACAAAATCCAACAAAAAAAACCCGACATTTTTATTTATACAATTGCGTAGTGTGTTCAGGGATACTAACGGTGCTGCTAAAACTTTAAAAGAACAAGTTGCTTTGGAGCCAGTCAGTATGAGTTTAAGCCAAGCCAAGCTAAATCGCTATTTCACAAATAGGTATGAAATTTGAATAATTAACTAAAGTGAATGACCAAATTGTGCCTGAAATTGTCGAACAGTTCCTTTAACCTAAGCGTGACATTGTGTTGATGGTGAGATCTCCATGGGAATCAAAGCCACATTGTTTTCAGCAAAATCAAAAATCAAATGAAGCCTTGACTAATTGACTAATTCCACAGCAGTAAAACATCTGATTCGACTTGTTTTAAAAAAAAAATAGATGACAAACACTAAATTCTTCCATCTTCCATAACACATTCAGTCAGAATGTGGGTTTACACTTGAGTATGTTAGTGATGGGAGGCCGAGCGATGTAAGTGAGGCTCTGATGGATGCCCCCGTTAAGCTGCAGCCTATCAATCAACTCCAGCTGATTCTGAACGTGGCTCCACCGTGCGCTGTGGCCCACAGGGTGGAGGAGGGAAAGTCAGCTCTTTCCTGCTGCCTCAGTATGGGCACCGACCAGTTAATCACAGATGCACAGCCTCTTGCCTCAGCACCAGTGTTGTGTCTGGGGAAAGCAACAGGCTGGATAAACAGATTGGCTGTATTTGGATAATGAGACATGCTGCTTTCTGGCCAAAAGTCCAGCAAGCCAAATCCACACATTATAACAATTTTAAAAACGTGCTGCAAAAACTCATAGCCTTTCGTTAGTGAAGTGCAGAGATCCATTTCTCTCCTGCTATTGGACTCGTATTACAAAATATCATGAAAAATGACACTCTTGGTTCTTGGTTTGATTTCCAGGTCCATAACTATCCAGGCTGCAACAACATGATCGATCCCTGACTCGATAGGTCACACGGTTATCTACTGCAGCCCTCCTGATCTCTTAAGACCTGATGGGAATTGATTCAGCTATCTATCACAAACCTGACATCTTTGTCGCCAACCCACCATTACAATATGACTCCAACACACTAATGGAGAATATGAGCGGCCCACATCAGACTGTGTATCATCAATAGCATATCCACTCTCTCAATGGAAGGTCCTTCATTCAGAGATTCAACCTTGAAGGAAACGATCCACAGAGATGGTAAGAGCATGTTGAGTGTAATAATGGAGCATCAACTACTGACGTTACACACAGACAGGAGTTGCCATTGACTAACAAACAAGTCTGGAGTTACATCACCATCTAGTGGTGACTTCAAGCACACACAGGCAACACACAGAGAGACATTGGCAAGTCAAGAGAATAAAGTTAAGTGGTGAGAGATGAACAAAGAAAGATATATTTGAGAGGATCAAATCTGTTCATTCTGCTCCCCCATCACACCAACTGTTCCAGCTATTATGATTAAGAAGCTGCTATAAATCACTGGCAAAACAAGCTGGACTAATTGAACTAGCTTTGGCTCTAACTTCTCATCTGATGCTTCATGGTGAGCTGGGATGTATTGTATGTTTTAGCTCCTGTTGTTGAACATTACCTGCTTTGCTGCATTAAAGTGTACCTTAAATCATAACACTTTAATGATGTGGTATGATATAGTCAAAAGCATATACTTTGAGCACAGAGTGTTGTGTCAGTATGTCTGCTTGTGTGTGTCTTTCCCCTCTTCCCCTGATTGTCTCCCTCAGGTGATCCCCATCCCCTAATCAAGGCCTGAGGAAGGCTGCAGTATTCCTCTTCCACACTGTGACACATGGCCTTGTCTTTGTGTGCCCACGCTCTGGCCTTTTCTTTCTTTAATCGTAATAAATTACTTGGTTAATTCACTCCAACCCTGTGTTTGCTCCTCATTGTGTTTCAGCTTTTGAGCCAGTTGTAACACTACACAGTTGAAGTCAAAAAGAGCTGCAGTAATGTATGTTGAAAGGGGAAGGGTTGCTGACCTGCTGAATATTAACCGCAGCTCTGGATGAAAACTGACACCTGAACCTTTTGGCAAAGAACCCCATCTACTGGGAGACACGAGGAACACATTACCCGGAACGTCAGGGTTTATGTGTGGAAATTTAACTCCGTTATAGGTCTCCACAAATTAGTCCGATTAAATTAAATATTCAATTATGATCTCCATTAATGGTTTAATCCATAACACGTTAGAAGTCAGAAGGTGGTGCATTCAAATGTCTTTCTTTGAGAGTCTGAAACACCGATTCAGTTTGATATATAAAATAAATAAAAGCAAGAAAATTCAACATGAGTTCATGACCTTAGCTTTACTGTACATTCATTGAAGGTTGTTGGGTTGAGTAGTGTCCATATAAGAGTTGCATTTCACTGTAAAAAGGATAAATATTGACCAGTTTACGAGTCTTAGTACCAAAATTAGTAAAATAAATCAGACTTTTTACCTGTTCCTATTTAGGAGTGATTAACATTTGAAAGGAGGGATATTTCCTATCCACCTTTCCTACTGATAAACACCTTTCATTAGAACAGAATAAAGACAAGTTTCATAAAATTCTTTATTTATAAACTTGATGCAAGTTTACAAATTACTTTACATGGTCAAAATCACCCTTGCAATGAAAAAAAAAAAAAAATGGAAACCAAACCAAAGCATGCTAACAGTGCATAACTTTATAACCCGGCCACTGCAGATAATGAAGCAAGGTAAAGAACCCAGAATCAGGCGGACTCGCGCCTCAGACCAATATGTGGCTCGCCAAAGCAGAGAAGGTTTCTGTTAGTCAGAGGAAAGGAGTCGGTGTGAGAGAAGCTGTTATTCAGTGCACTACAGACTTGGAGTGCACTATTATTCCAAAGGTCAGGTTAAAGACGTGGGCTAACTTGTTCAGATGGCACACAAATTTGCTACTTCTGTTGGGAATCCTGGTATCTTTAAAAAGGGGATCCAAGCAGCTAGGATGTCTCGTAAGCCCGTGTCTCTCATAGTATCTGACCTGGTTCAATAAGCGGCACACAGGGATCAATCCCACCTGTGCACTGATGTAGGAAACCACAAGGAAACAAATATGAAAAAACAGATACATCTAGTCTTATTACCACCCTAACCCACCACTCTTTGCCTTCAGTAGCTTGGGGAAAAACACCCATTGATATATTGACATGCAAAGTACAGCAATATCAAAGAGACAAGGGTCGATGTGTCGTGAACCCCTCATCAAGCGCAGGTTAATCTGAGGGTGAGAGCGAAAACCCTGCTCTTTCCAAAAAACTTGCTTAATTATTATTATACCATTATTCAGGAAGAGTGTGCAATTTGACAGCACTGCGAAGCCTCTCCGTATGCCAGTTGTTTTAAAATGGCCCAAAAGGAAAGATTGACACATCCAATCTTGCATTTCATGACGAGATTCAGAAGCAATCCTTAGCAAAGTCGAGTGTGCAGTATGTATTCCTGAGTTTGCTTCTCCAGAGAATGCAGGGGTGGGCTCAACAAAGTGACCAGAATGAAGTGATTAGTACATTACCGATGGTATCACAACAGCTAACAACCATGCCGATGATCCATACTCGTGTCCGGCTTTTTATTTATTTTTGCTTGTGGTGAAGTGACACTCGTTATTCGTATGCTGCAAGTATTCAGACGTGGGCTGAATACGATGTTTCAAACCCATTTCTGCCTGTTTTTGAAACACTGGTGTCGTGACTGAGGTTAGTATCACTGAGGAAATTCTAAATCAACTGAGGAATGACCGCATGAATTAGCATAACTAAGCTTTCTATGCTGGTTTTCAGGACAATATACTTAAAACAATGCAAGTAACCACACAATAGAACACCCACAACAAACGTGTAACTGCATTATTTGGAATGCTCCACACAGTTTTTCTGCATATTATTCACATTACATCAAAGACCCAGCGCGCTGAGGGGTACAGCGGCGCTGAGAGTGGTTATGAATAGTAACCAGAGAGGTGCTAATGGGAAGAGCTGGGTCCCTCCTGTGGCAAATCTGAACAAATATTTATCAAACCTACACAAATATTCTGGAAAAACGGAACAGACTCCAGTCGATCTTCCCAGGTGTGAAGCCAGAGGGTATGTGGTCGAGACTATTGCTGTGAATTTGAAACTCTGGCTGCATTTAAAACAAAAAACTAAGAAAAAAAACTAAAACAGCCATGAGGTCAAAGAAAAGTCCGAAGGAGAAAAGGTCACTTTTCCCCTCCAGACTGTAAGGACTGCAGGATGGGCAAAGTGCTCAGGATGTGAACCAGCTACAAGAACTAAGCAGGTGACTACACTGTTAAGACTAATTTTCTCCAGTACAACAAAACTCCACAAGACTGTCTTCACTGCATAGCCTTACTGAGGTTCATCCGGTTTGAGTGATTAGATATGAGTAGCCAAACCTCTGGAATGCCAGAAACAGCTGTGTGTCTACGCCATTATTGTTACGGCCGTGGTAGTAAAGAGGTGCCGTCAACTAAGGGGGAATGGTCCTGTCGATGTTGCCAATAACATGAGGATTACAAATCAATCTAAAAAAAAGAGAGAGAACAAAACTGCAGTAGTCATTAAGCTTACATAAGATCACGATGTACTTTTGTTTCCTTCTGCAAAGTATCCATGAAGCAACTCTTTCTTATTCTAAACGGGTCTTGAGAAGTTGCAGTGCCCCTGCTGTTAATAGTCAAGGGTATAATAGTAATACAGTCTTTGCCCAGTCAAAGACCCAGACATGGTTACATTATAAACAATTAAATCCTTTTGCAGAAATACAAATTTACATGTTTACACGTGGAGTTAAAATCGACTACATTACAGTGTGATCCAAACCAAACGCGCCCCTGCTTTGCCTGGTTTCTGGGTTGCAAAGCGACGACGCACCAAACCTCTCCTGCAGGGAGACGGAAAGTTGCTGGTTGTGATGATGACGTTCGTCATTATGTCCCACCCAGCCGGCAAAAAAGTCTCATCCTCCCAACCTCTGGGCTTCGAGCTTTTAAAAAGAGAAGAGGTTTGAAAGCAAGCGAGCCTCAGAAGCATGTTATTCCAGGAGGAGGGATCTTGGCATTGCAAAGTTAATACATGAGCGCAATATTACAGAGGCCGTCCATGGAGAGAAAGGGAGGTGGTTCTTCCACCAGCATTTTAAATGTCCTTCACAGCCACCACTGCAACATATCAGGGATCCAGTCTGTGGCTAGAGAGGCAGCGTCCCGCAGCCTCACACTGCCACCGCTGGCGGATAAAACCATGCTGCACCTTTCAACCCTCAGCCAGCAGGTAACCATGCTCAACGCCACCCCCAAAGGCCGAGCCTGCACGATATTTAGTCCACCGTTATCCAGGAGCGTGGAATGAATGTCGCGATGGAAGGAGATTGTATCAGACCACAGATGTACAGAGAGATAAATATTGAGGAGAGTAGCTGATGAGTTTGGATTTCATTTTCAGGTGTGCTAGTATCTGGGTGGGCACTGAACAAGGAATTTGGTTTGGAGTTCAGACTCGTGTAGAGAACAGAAATGGTTTGCGGGATTAAAACTAAATATATTGGTCGCAAGGAGAAAAATAAACAAAGACATGTGGTCCCAGTGCAGGAAAGGCAGGAGTCTGTTTTAGCCGTCCTCCTTAGGGGGTGTGTACCAGCCTGAAGGGGAAAAAACAACAAGGCATGACCATACAGTAAACAATAACAACAGTGTGGGATCAACAGGAGTCCAGCAGTAGCCTCACAGAGAAGATCTTTTATTATTTGCACCATTGTTGCCTGGCCTTTGTCTTTATTTATCACCATATCTGGTTATTAGAGAAGCAAAACACTGGGGGGGGGGAGTGTATTGATTTTGGTAAGGCTTTATAAAACATTTAGTCTGACTTTTATCTCTCAGATGTAATCTTCTGCTGCAATTAAATGTAGCTAAATATAGCCTGGCAGAAACAGTGTTTTACCTGCACGCACTTTTTGTTTCAAAATGCAGCATGGTGTTTTCAGAGGTCAAGGACAACAACAACAACAACAACACATTTGCATTAATGTTATCTTTGTCCAACAGACACAGCAGAGCTGTTCCTCCAATAAGATTCACTTTTAAGTGACAATGTTGATTTGTTTCTTGCTTGTTCTATTATCAATTTTATTTTACACTGCATTATAAATTGGGTTTGACTGGGCATGTGATGATCTCATTCTGCTCGGCTTGTAAACTGGCGAATAACAATTATAGGGATCAAAGTCACAAAGCATTTGGTTCATTTAGAAGTGTCTGAGATTGAAACCGAACGTGATATTTTAAACAGCTATTTGGTTAACAGTAACAATATACTGTATATAAAATATATACAACATAACGTAACAGCTGTTAGACAATTAGGACATTTTTCAGATGTAGATATAGTATAGTTTAACAAACGCACCCATTTACTGCTACTTTTCTAATCAACACCTTTTTAACAGCTCTTATGTCAGGTTATTATAGATTTATAGGAAATAAAAAAATACCAACACTTTTTTATCTCTGACTTCTCAGTTTAGCGGGCGGGGTTGTTCAAAATACAAATATACAGAAACAGTACACTTAGAGTAACATATATTCACACTACACTTTCAAATATAATGCTTTATAAAAACATTACAATGTCTTAGAACCATGGAAAGTATAATGGACGATGATCCTTGTGATAGGAAGTCAGCGAGTGACAATGAGGAAGTGATATGATAATTGACCGTCTGTCTTTTTAAACTGCTTTATAATTCACTATGCTTACAGTTAGGAGTATGTATGATTGCAAACTATAACCATACTGTGCTATAAACATATAATGCTTCTTAAGTATGCTCATAATAGATAATAGACATGAGCGTCACAGGAGGTGTTTCTGATCCTTCAAAGTGTTTTGGAAGGCCATTTTTAGGTATCCATTTTTGAATCAAAGGCAGGTTGTACTGTGTGTGTATCCAGGGGGCTTCCTTATCATTTATACAGATTGAGGAGTGCGATGATGTGGACTGCCTGGATGCAAATGTTGTCCGTGTTGGACACACACACACACGCACACACGCACACACACGCACACACACGCTGATGTCCCTCAGCTTTGATGCATGAGGGGGGAGATTTGGTTTCAGTAAACAAGGTCAGTAATGCACTCCGTATGAAACTGGAGACAAAAACCCTCACCATTCTTTTCGTGGATCTGAACCAGGGATTTGTAGGACTGCTGTGCTCTGGCGAGATTGTACTGGTTCTGCATTAAAGGAGGACAAAAAAGCAATCAAGCTTGGGGGTGCGCTGGGTTTGTGACAAAAGTGCAGAACAAGAAACAGCAATGACACACATTTGCCGTTAGCATAAACAAAGCAGAGGAAAAGATGACTTAAATTCAATAAATACCAATGTGTCGGATAAGGCACCTCATTACCATTCACTGAAAAGACTTAAATAAGAATTTGTACAAATACATATATGATAGAGGTTTGTTCAAAATCAACCATGAACATAAATTGCCATGAACTCTGGATATCTCAGCAAAAAGGAGGGAACATTCAGCTAAGTGTTAACATAATGACACTACCAGTAAAATAAAAGCTCAACTAACTTGGAATAATAGTTTCACCGTGTCAAAAGTCTTCCCTACTTATTTGCTCCAAAACATTGCTAATGTTTGTTTTTTTCTGCCACCTTAACTAGGACATCCTCAACCCTAACCCTAACCCTAACTGTCAGACTTTCATTATATTAATCTAGGAGCAAAATGAAGACTGGCCTATAGACCTGTCTAAAACGCCACTTGTAAAACCAGCCTGAGTCTAAGAGGGATACGAGTTTCACATGTTTACTGTAACAGACGATTTACAGAGAAGGCATTTAGCATTTTATGTAGGTACTCTCTGTGGTTGCGTGTCGGGTTCTGAGCTGTAAAAGTGTGGGAGTCTTGCACTCAACAGTGTGCCTGAATGCATCCTGTGCATACACTGAGGGACAGTGCTGCTTCCACTGCATGGGCTGTGCTGCCGCAGTGTTTGAGGAAGCCTGTGTTCACCTTTTCATACTCATGTGGAGTTGGTTCAGATTAAGTGCTTAACAGGTCATGACACCAGGTTGTTTAACGTGTGCTGACTTAATACTCTGCTTTATCCCAGGTAACAGCGGGTGATGGAATGTGGGGGTCAAGGCCATCATACATTAGTCCATAAACTGTTAATGACCCAATTTTGGTGGACAAAAATACAGAGTGCTCTGATAAAAATAGCTCCACATGCTCATTATAATTCAAACATTATGCAAAAAGAGCCTAAAAAAAGCTATGACCTTATTTCCATTGGTTCTCGAGGGGGGGGAAATCAGCTGTAAGAGGGGTGATCAATAAACCTCTAACATTTAAAAGTGTGGAAAAGACACGTCTTATAAATAAACCTAATCCCAGTTGCACATTAAGCTTAACCTGCATTTATCATATTAGGAAAGGATCAAACCTGAACACATCATCTAAAAAACAATAACACAAACTAGTTCAAGTCAAACTTTACTAAAATAAGCGTGCCTCTGTGAGCTTCTGAATACATTTCCATATTTCCTTGACTTATCAAACTCAGAAGCTGGAATAAGACAAAATGACAGAAGAAAAAAAGATAACTAACTAGGCCATTCCACAAGTGACACGCTGCACCTCCGACCCTGTTCCAATTTAATGAACAAAGTCACGCACAACAAGCCTCAGCTGCAGGAAGAGCAGCCTCTCACACAGACCAAGAAGCCCACGTCCATCATGTGAGCTCCACATTATCAAAGGGCATTTCCTGATTTGTGAAAGACACGTCGGTCGCTTTCTCACTTACTTTATTGGCTCCAAACTGCACTCTGGCTTTTCCTTTGACTAAAGTGGCATTGATCTGCATGATGACAGACTCAATGGAATAGGCACTGCTCCAACCCTGCAATAAGGAAGCCAAATGTCAACAAGAGTACGTTTAAAAATGTAAAACAGATGCAAATATATTCCAATCTCATATTATTCAGTGATAATTCACATTCATTTACCTGTTTGGTGAGAAGCTCCATGCACAGGGCCCCTCCTCCAAGAACATAACTGGAAAAGGGAAAATGGCCACTTTTAAATCAGTGTGTCCGCTTAGTCAACCCCAAATAAGAAAATGATAAATTGGGACGGAAGAAGCGAGTACCAGCTAAAATAACTCACCCTCCGGAAAGCACAGGCGAGACCACTCGGACAAACGGAGGATCAAAGGGGAAGTTATCCTGTGAAGCAGGGCCGGCGAAAATAGTCAAACAGAATTCAAAACAGTATTTCACTTTGCTTAATGCAGAGTCCATTTTACTCACTTTATATGAGAAGTTCAGTAAAATGTAATCCATTCCCTCCTTCTCCTTTAGGACTTGTAAATCACTGTGTAAGGGGCTGTCTGGATCCACCCTGTTGGTCATCAAATGAAGCAATTAGTCCATTTTTAATTATGCAGACATGAAGGAAAATAAAACACGAGTTCCAATTACTTACGTCCTCAGTTTGACGTGCCATTCGTACAGGCTGTCGTTAACAAGCTCCACTGAATAGATGCCTGAAAAACACATTTTAAAAGAGTTCTCAGATGTTTCCCAATGCAAGGTTTAGTAAACAACAACAGTGTCGATTCAATCTCCTCTTTCATTTTATAAACTGGAAATGTAATGCATGTAAGGAATGCATGAAATGATTTAACCAGTACGCTCTAATTCTTAGCAATTAATTGCAGCTTTGTTCATAAGGTATATAATGGTCACATATTTCTTTAATTAGCTGATGTAAAAAGTGAGTCAATGTGTCTATAGCCTTTACTAAAGCCTACAACGAGATGCTCACATGTAACAGTAAGTTACACAAAGATGTCCTTTTGTGTTCTGTACATCTAAAATTCCTCTCAAATACTCAAGTCTGCGTGGTAAAAAATGATGCCTTTTGTATTGTAATTATGGATTGGGAACCAACCGGTACTTATGGACAGTACATTATTCGTCAAATTTGGGCACCTGAGAGCGTTTTCTTGCTTATATGAAGCAGAGCTCTCATGCTGTCAGAGAGGGAGTGAGTCAGCAAGCTGGCGAGCGGAGAGCGGGTTTGTTAAAAACTGAACACAGACGACGAGTGCTGCAGAATTTGTAATGTGAAATGCAAAGCTGTCCAGTGCAACATCTCAGATGCGCTTCCCCTGAGACACTATGGTGTGTGTGTCACGCTATGCCCTGGCTTGGGGAAGGGAGATGGAGGTACGGACAGTTTTTTTCTTTTCTGTGGGGTGCAAAGTGAAGTTTCTGACTACTGATATACAAAGAAAAGGTACTGAAAGGACTTTAAATGTCAAAGGTACGCAACCCTAATTGCAATCCTTGATGGCACCCAACCCTAGTCAATCACACCAAGTGGATTCATTGATGAGTATTGTGTTCAAGGGTTTGTATTTTTTGCAAGGGCAAGTATTCTTTTCCCTCAGATCTGTGCCAAAGAACATTGAACCTTGTCTAAGAGCATACCTGTCTTGTAACTCTGAGACCTGTAGATCTCTCGGAGCTCCTTCATCAGGCGGTCAGACGCTTGCACAGATCCAGAAACCGCTCCCTGCAAAATTCACAACAACAATTCACTGCGAGTATAAACCTGTTGTTAGGTAAATGACAGAATAATGTAGGTTATTAACCATAAGAACTTCAGCATGCAGACAAATATGCACATTACTGAATGAAGACTTACATTTAAGTGGTCCTGCCTCTGGTTCTTCCGGATCTTCTCCAGGATGGCCAGATTCTCCTTCTCGATGCCGTCATCCTCGGATTTCTTCCCGTCCACAGGCTCCTCCTCTTTCATTTCATAGTGGTCCAGATCCTCTATGTCCTGTTGGTTCATATTTTAGATTTTAAATCCATCCCGGTTCTCAAAGAAACAAAACATGCACCAACAGCTTAGTGATCAAAGCCAGTGCCAAGTCAGGAAATAAATAAATATCAAGGACAACTAGATTACAATCCAATCACATTTAAAGACAGTAATCATGAGAACATATTAGGGGAGGATTAGAACAGACATACCAGTCATAACATATTTATATAACACTGGCATTTTTATTTACATACACCATACTAGCATGCAATACTGCCAGGCTAATTCCTCTTTCAAATGATGAGTAAGGTGAGAGGGAAATACCAATATTTTATTTTATATTTTTATGACATACCTCTCCCATCTCTTCTTCCTCTTCTTCTTCAGATGTGACCTCCTCTGTCCCGTGCTATACAAACACACACAGCAAACAAAGAATTGAATCAAGCAAGTCCCCTGAAAGGAATTCCCAGATCTGATTGTTTATTTTTCATAAACCACTTTTTATTGAACCATAACGACAGGAGGAGCATATTGATCCAACTTAGAGAATAACGTCATATAATTCCCCGCTGTAACGCAGGCTGCTATTTTAAGATTGGTTCGGAAGTACATAAAGACTTCCTTAGTTGAATATTGATGCCTTATTTCTTAAAAAGTCATCAAATACTGGCCATGTCCTGGTCGTGCAATGGGGAAGCATTTCACAGGAGCAAACTAAGCAGCCTTGCCTTTCGGTCTGGAGCCACGGGGCCCGCAGGCAGGGGCTGGTCCAGCATCTCCACATCTGGATGTTGGGGAAGGTTGTAGAGCCGACAGAGGTCACATATGAGTTTCTTCAACTGCTGCAAAAGCTGGGGAAGAGAAACCACAAAGACGAAGGGATGCAGAGTCAGATAAATGGTTTAAGATCGCAGAAGGAGCGTCGCAGTAATGCCACTTGGCAGACATGTGACAGAAACACTATTGCAGGCATGAACAAGGATAGATTGTCAAGTCTATTGTATGTATAGTAGCACAGCGCCTGTTCAAAATGTGCACATTCCAAACGGGCTGATCTTTGATTTTGCTGCCGGCAGATTTCCCAAGAATCGCTCATCCTCAATATGAACGCTTGTATCTTAAACAATGTTTACACCCTCTCAGAATGCTAAAGTACCATAGCAATCACTTGGAGGCAGTAGCTAATATGAACAACTGATGCGTTCAATAGTGTAACAGATCATATTGTAGAGAGTGATGTAGAAGAGCAGAACGTATACAGCATTCTGTCAGTTTAAGGCCTGAAAACACGTATTAACCATGTAGTTGCAAAAAAGGGAATATTTCTGAGTGCATAAACTACAAATGCTCCAAACAGACTCAGGATATGCAAGGCAGCCACATGCACACTCATGGCTCGCGACAAGTACATCTCAATTTATTATCCAAGTAATTATAGCGGTTATAATAGCAGTCATTTGGTATCGGTTAATAGACATCTCTCTCAATACACTTCACGTTTTTAGACACAACACATTTAATAAATGTCTCGTAGATCTCAGGAGTTCACACTCGCTACTGCAGTTCATGCGGTCCTCAGAAAAACACCCTCCAAGTGTGAAGTCATAGACATGTTGATCTTAAAGGTCTAATGACTGAGCCGTTTGGTCTGCTGAAGAAATGCCTGTTCGTATATAGTTGTACACGTTCAACCCATTACCCAGATGCAAAGTCATACACATTTATGCATCACATGCAAGTTGTTTTTTATGCTTGAACACCCGATAAAAAGGAAATGTGTTCTTAGGTGTGTTAACCTTGTAAATATGACACTGGAACTCAACCAGCATCAGTAAATTGTCTTTAACTAACTAAATGTAGCATATATCTTGCAAGAATGATACATAAAATGTTAATAAGTAGTAAGAAAACATTATGAACTGTAGTCCACAATATACATTTAAAAATGTATGTACTATTTAGCAAATCTAAACGATAGCTGGCTGAAATAACCAAGTTCAGAAGCTCAAATAGCTTATTTAACACAACCATTATCTTCCTCCTTCTGATGGAGCTTAACACAGCAGGCTGGATATGTCACAATAATGCAAGGGAAATTCTCCTGCTGAGAGGCAGCCTGGTCAATACTCAGCCAAGCAATTCAGTTAAGTCAAATAAAGTGTAGTCTTTTCATTATGCCATAAACAGAAATACTATGGCAGCATTATGGTTGCAGCTACTTTGTTTTAATAAAAGCACTATCTTTTAAGAGGAAGTCAGCTGTGGTAGAGACTCTGCTCAATCACTTTGTTAACTTGAATGGATCACGGGATAAAGACACAATTATATTGCTTTTTTTTAACATGCAGAAGTGATTGCGAGGTAAATAATTAGTATAGTTCACCCAAATCCCAAGGTTGCAGTTCATATTTCCAAGAGTGATGAAAATCTTTTTTTATTAAAGAAGCAGTTTTGTACAATACATAATGCTATTTTTATTATTGTATAAATAAATAAAACTATAATATTATTGTATGACAATACATATTTTAAGAATACCATGCACATTGAGACACAAATGGAAAGTTAAATAGGGAAAGCAGATTTTAAACATGTTGCAACCATCCCTGAGTTGTGTGGCAACTGTCTCCTGGGTGGGATTAATTACAACATTTCCCTTTCAAATGTATATTGTGAACAATCTATCATATTATAATCTTTAAATGGTTTGGGCGAATAGTCTCTGAGTAGCTGAGATAAATGCATAAAGTGTTGCAACTGTCCCCTGTCTCCATTATTGTATGTCTAGTGATACATTTTCACACAAAACCTTGTGTTCTGGCACATTTAGGTATTTTCTCAGGAGATCTTCAGAAATTGTACATACATCGCTTGCTGACACAGTGTAAAAAATAATAAAAAAATAACTACCAGGGTGCTGCCTTTTCTCACATCTTCCAACCTCTCCAAAACTTGCGCCAAGCTCGGGTCGTCAGAGTCCACAAACCATATTGGAGGCGTAGATGGATAAGATTCCTTAAGACATGGGACACAGCAAAAGAGACAAGTTATATCAATACATTTGACCTATATACACGAGCAGAGGTGGAACAAGTATTCTTATCTTGTACTTAAGTAAATGTACAAATACCAGTGTAGGAACACTCTGTTACAAGTTACAATCCTGCACTAAAACTGTTACTTGAGTAAAAAGCTATCAGGACCAAAATATACTTAGTACTTAATATGCAGGATGGCCTATTTTCTAATAATATGTATCCTATGTTTGCTTATGATTATTGATCCATTAATGTGTTTTGCAAAGATGGTAAAGGTGGAGCTAGTTTTAATTATTTTGTATACTGCAGGGTAGTTTATGAATGTTACTTCAGGTGTAACCAAAATCTTATGCAAGCAGTTTTTTGTTTTTGTTTGCATTTCCTTTCATTTATCCAAATCTGCAAAGCAACTAAAAGGTATAAAATAGATGTCGTGTATGAAACCTCTGCATTGTCGTGGGGTAGAAGTACAAAGTGGTAAAACATTAAATTACCCAAGTAAAGTACTAGTATCTCAAAATGGTAATTAGGTACAGCACTTGAGTACATGTACTTAGTTACTTTACATCCCTGTTCACTCGCATGCCATAGTGCTAAACATAGAAATCAGTAAATAACGTAACATTTGAAGTGGCGACATTAGCATTCAGAGTGCAGCGTTAGCTAACAGCTAGGGGCTTAGCACCACTGTAAAATGTTGGATTGTCAGAACAACAAACCCCCCCTCCCCCCCATTAATACTGCGTAGCTCCATCTGACACTGGCTTATGAAGCTACGCAAAACATGTCCCGCATAGCATCAAATTGCAGTCTTTATGGTACACTGCTACCTGGTTAGCACGTTAACCAGCTAACTTTAGCTAGCTAACAACCCTAACAAGGGAAGTGTATAAATCCCCTTACCGTTATATTACAGTGGATAATTAACAGTTTTTCCCCAGTCACATTAAACTGGCAGCTCAGCTCGTCAGGCTTCCAGTCAATGATCCTGAAACGTTCGTGGTTTGGATCAAAAATGGACTCCAAAAACTTCAGTTCGGCCTTCAGCCCCGACACCGACATCTTCCACGCATCTCCGGCTGGGCCGCTGGGGAGGGGGAGAAGTCGGGACTTAGCTCTTTTTGGGCTAGCTAAAGCAACAACACAAATGTCAGTAGAAATGTGCTTTTAAAATGTGGGCAAGAAATGACTGACTGTCTATGTAAACGTAGCTTGATACTCAGTACCAGCTATAAGCAACGTCCGGTTTAAATGTCAGCGCAAACGGACAGATTTGCAGATGAAGTTAGCTAACGTTAGCTAGCTCTCAGTTAGCGTTTGAAAACAGCGCAGTGGTTGGCAAGATGCTAGCGGGCGAGCTAGCGAGCTAGTCCGTTGTTGTTGTCTTTCCGTCTATTGTTGTTGTCTGTCTGTGATAACAACAATTTAAGGGCTCTCACTGTCTCCTGTGACCTTCTCCTTTACAGTCCCATCGAGCAGATCTTTATAGATGACTCAAACGGGGAAAGATCACACCATGTCCACGATCTGAACTTATATCCCGCTGTAGAGGGATAGTGTTTTTCATCCCGGTGTACAACTGTAGCTGGCCTCTTGTGGGGTTTAAAGATGGCGTTGTGCAACCTCCCCGTTCCCGCAGAATCCCAGCATACAGCGCGTCAACACAATATTTCAAGGTAAGAAAATAAAGGAAAGTTTACAACAGCGAAAAAAATATTCAAACAATTTAGCAAATTGATTGTATTTCTTTGTAAGGGAGAATTCCAATTTTCTATTTCCTGCTTCAGATTATACAGAAGGAAACTGATCATTTACCATTTATAGGCCTAATTTAGCCTTTTCATTAAAACAAAATTGTTTGAAAATGATAGTGTTTACTAGAAAAAGATGTTTGATGCAGTGTGTGTCACAAATCTGTCTTACTTGATAGTATGACTAAGCAGTCAGTCTTTAATTTTAACAGAATATAATGAATACTTTTAAGTCAAAACATTATTTCCAAGAACATACATGAACGTTTACAACAGTGTATAAATCCTCAAATAATTTAGCAAAATGGTTTTATTTTTTGTGTTAGGCAAAACAAAAATAATTCCTGCTTCAGACACAGCAGATTGAAACTGGTGTAGACAACATCATTTATATTTAGGCCTTGCCTTGGTACCACAAAACAGGTTTGGTAGGTATGTATGATCTTGGGTTTTGTCTTACAAGGATTTAT
This sequence comes from Eleginops maclovinus, assembly GCF_036324505.1. NCBI lineage: Eukaryota > Metazoa > Chordata > Actinopteri > Perciformes > Eleginopidae > Eleginops > Eleginops maclovinus. Next base: position 10,141,215 of record NC_086352.1, on the reverse strand, counting down.
CACCAATCATAAAATATGTTTGTTAAATGTTACTTTCAGTACAGAATATGGCCTTATAAATATTGACCCTAAATAATTAATTGTCTGTTCAGCCCATGTCGTTTTCTTACCACTTATGCATACTGGTTTTTTACAAATCTACGTTCTTTACAAGAGTTGAGGAATATAAACATGCCATAGTTCACACATGCTTTCTGTCCTTCCCCAAAAAAACAAATGAAAGTGCAGTGTTTTATCAAATCATGTCTGTAGTAGTTCCTTGCGCCCACTAGGAGGAAGTGTTGGCTCAAGGTCTGATCCACCAAACAACAAATTACAAAATGTATTGACTATCTCAATGTTTGTTGGGATCCTTCTCTATGATTGCTATCTCTTATTCAAATGTGGAAATGCTTGACTTTCATTATAATATTTCAGATTTAATACTGGGATGGAAAACATTCTCCAGGAAGCAGGTATGTTTTAGTCCTTGAGATGATTTAGACAGATTGTGTGGGTTTCAGGGAACACCACCACCAAACCTTAAAAGTACATTTTAAAAACCTTTCTCTTTGTCTGTTATCAGGCGAGATTTGCTGTGCTGTAGCCTTTACTTATGCTATCACAAGGTCTCCCTTTCGACAGTTTTGACAGATAACCTCTTTTACTTGGCCTTCCTCAGATTAGTATTCTGCGATAGACGGTTGAGGACAAAGGCAACTCATGAACATTAGTGTATATACCTTAAACATACCTAAAAACACAACTAAAATAGTCGTATATAATGGAGCATAAATTAAGAAATATGTACTAAATAATGAAATCAGTAATAATTTACTACCACATTATAACGGAGTGAATACTTTCTCAAATTTAAGGATACATTTATATCAGATCATAAAATTAAACTTTCCATTTCCACTGGGTGACTAATTTCAATTGTCACCCAGGGATTTCAAAGGGATTTCAAAGGTCTTTTGAAATCCTCGATGTGCATTTAGAGAAATGAGATGTCCTTCAACATGGCGCGCTGAAGGGACTTTGTTAATGTAATGGTTCCTCAGGAAAGGTCAAGGTACCGGTCTAGCAAACACTGTAATTCATTTTGAGGGGGTTTGGGAAGCAAGAGTGGAGGTGGTGGTGTAAAATCATATATGATAGATGTGGAGAATACAAATTGTGGCCACATTTTGTTTGATCATGTGGCCTCTACATCAATGGTTGTTTGAGGGAGGGGTACTTCCCCAGCTGCCTTTGTATATGCACTAATGTATATGTTGTTGCTTGTGCAATGAATAATGATCGCAGCCTACTTCAGATATAAATGTATGGTATACTGAAATAAGAAAACACATGAATGTTTGATTAAAAATCCTTCACTGACCAACCTGATCATTATGTATGGAGAGAAACATCCCTTTCAGTGATTTTGTTTTTTTGTTTTCACACAAGTCAATCTTTCACTTTCTTATCACATTTCTCTTAAATACTGCCGACCATGTATTGCCCAATTTTACTTTTCATTAGCAGGTCAATCAATGGGACTTGTCCTCTGCATGTGTCTACTGTATTGATGTCATGTCATAGAAAGTAGTTGCTCTAAAACATCCTGCCAAAATCAATCAACCCTCAATATTAAACGTGTTGCACCTTAACACAACATACAGCCAGTGAGAGGTTGACTTTGTACTGTCATATTAATTACCTTAACTACTTCCAATTAAATCAAGTAAATTAATCAGTGAAATGCGTGCGTAAAATACGCTATGCATATATACGTTGGACCAATTTCACCAACAGTATTTTAGTCATGCAAACGAAAGGGAGGATACAGAGAATTGAAATATGGATTGTAGACTTAGAGTTATTATTCATAAATATTTATATACATTTTAGATGGAGCATATCTTCAGGGTTGTCACAACGGCAAGTGCTAACGGTCAAAGGTCAGAAAAAACTCAAACAAATGTCTTTGGTTAATTCCTGATGGTCTTTTCAGCCGTGTTTTAAGATTGAGCATCTGACATGCAGTTTGTCACAGCGGGCCTGTGTATGCACTAATAAAGAGGCAGATTGCTGGTGTCCTCTGTGATTTATCCTGCTCTTCTGTCCTCCATCTGCACTTGACGAAAAGTTAATTAAAAACCCTGCCTTGTCTCCTCATTCCATCCCAGACAGCAAGAGCAAATCATCTCACACCATTTACAGCCTTTATGATTTCTTTATGAACAACACCATAGCTGAGGTCAAAATGGGCAGCATGGAGGCTTTACATGCCTTAAAACTCATTAAAAGATGTAAATGCACTTTCATGTTTTATTTCCATTTAGATTCTGACTTACAAATCATTGCATGTGAATAAGAGGTAGAATGTAATATTAAAATGCCTGGCTTTCCCTTTGCTCTAGTCACATTGAATTAATACTGAACTAGTGATACTGAAGCAACTGATCCCGCTCAAGTTCGAGGTGTTTAGATGTTTAGCTCTGGGTAGCCAAAGCCATTTGCTTCCTACTGCTGATTCTCCACATGCAGCAGGGCAGTTTGTCAGAGGAGACTGGGCCAATCTCACCAAGGAGGAGCGATATTCAACTTTTTTGTAGCATTATGTAACATCCACAATTCTGACAGAGATGGTAGTTAATTAACAGACAACAAGTACTACATTTGAATGCTTATTGCATCTTCTGGTTAGGTGCTAACTGAATTTCGATGTCACAGTACCTGTACACTGTGCAATAAAATTAAAGTTGAATCTAATCTACATTTTAGCCAAGCCTATACGATACAAGAGCAAAGTCTCTCTGAAAAGAGACTCTCCTGTTGGCTTTTTAATGTTTAAGCCTTAATTAAGTTCGAAAAGCTCTGAATCTGCTGAAAAATGAGTGAACGTAGAAAGTATCTAATGTCACTATTTAAAATGCATTGCATCTTAACTGTGCTGCAAGAGCTGTACATGAAAAGGTAATAATGTTTAGGACTTGCAATGTTTTAAGGTGCATTTAATATATTGGTTTGCATGGGGTTTGAAATGGCAGGATGCAATTGAGGCTTAGCCCAAACTTTACCAAATACTAACCCTTTTTACGCCACTGTCTTCCAAAACATAATTACATTAAAAAAGACACTTGTCAATTTCATGGGTCTTGGTTGACTTAAGTGTTTCTCTAATGAGCCCACAGAGGGCAATTACTTTCAAATAGTAATGAATGTAGAGCAAATGTCACCTTGAGGAGCAGTGGCATCGCCAGAAGTGTCTTAACTGTATTTTACCTCATCAATAAAAAAGTTAAAGCTATGAGTCAGGTTTGAAGAAGATATACACAGTATGGGTGGGTCACGTATTGAAAAGCATATTACATTAAATTAAATGTAGGAGGGTAACAGATGCAGCATATTGATGAGTTGTTTTTGATTGATTTATCAATATTAAGTTTGGAGACAGTGTAGTGAAAACAAAGCAACAGCTGCAATACGTGCAAGAAGAATGAGAGAAGCACCTTTAACAACATCAACTTTAATAATGTAGCACATCTTATCAATGATGCTGTGTGATGGTTTTATATCTTGGGATCAGGTTAGTGTTTTGTTCATACCTTGCTCTTAATAAATCTGTAAGATTTATAAAGTAAAAGGTGTTAGAAGAGGCAGGTTAAAGTATAATTTCATTCTGAAATGCCAATATAACAGCCTCAAAAGCAAAGACAAATTGTTTGATGGCCGTCCTTATCTTTGTAAAGTCATCTATTTTTCCTTGGTTTTACAGGGTAATAGATAACTGGACTGTGTTGTGCCAATCTAATTGGATAAGGGTTATCTGTGGAGTATCGCTGTTCAGTGGGATCTGTTGTTCCTCATGTGGGATAACCAAGTAAAATGCTGCCTAATCACATTCAAGCCAATGTCTATTTACTTTCTGGGGCACTGCTGCTCTGGCAAGAGGCAAAATGGGCTGGTGGAAGGGGTCTCGTAAACGAGTGCAGCACTGCCAATCTATCCATCCTAATGCTAATACAGTTTACGGGCCAGTGGGAGACCCTGACAGGCTGACAATGGGGGAAGGAGGCCTAGCTTAAATCAATTAGCTAAGAGGACAAATATCATCTAAATCATACTATGCCTGGAGCTGGGCAACCGGCCTGAAATGGGAGCACATGCAGGCAGAGAGTAGCACTTACTCAGTCCTGGCCAGGGTTATGATTGAGGTGCTGACAGATAAGCATACACTTACTGCATCAACTAGCTCAGAACTGAGCGGCCAGCAAAAGTTGAATTGGAGATCAAACTTTGATTAAATCATTTGCCTCATCAATCAAAAAAGTCACTGCATTAGAGTGAGTCTACAGTGTAACCACTAAACCTTTTGACATTGTGAAACTGAGCCAGAAGAGAGAATGGCTCTTATCTGAATCACTTTGGATACCTCAAAATGCTCCAAAAATTTTTTTTCAGGATGCCTAACAATGTCTAAATGGCCCCTTTTGGACAGCAGGACTGCAGGGGTGGCTTCAGACAAATTCTGTCACTTTCCTAAATGAAATATCCGACAATAATGCCCACTTTAAGGAGTGAGTGACCAGGTGGGCGAGGTCTGAACAACAATTTATATTAATTATGTTGTGTACAACCAACGACAGCCCTATTACTTCTGGATCATTTCTAAGATTGTCCCCCAGACGTCTCACTGTCATGGACAGCTGTGGAGTGAAGGGAGAGATATCACACAATGAGTGAAGGTGGAAACATATGGTGGCTGTGCTGAGAAGCTGTGTGTGGCAGATAACACTTTTCCACCAATGATTCTGATCACAGTGGAGACTTCAAGAAGTAGAGGGTCTCAAGGGGAACAACATACCATCTGCGAGCTGTGACATATCCAATTTACCTCTACCTGTCGACCAGTCTGTAACCTCTCTGTAGCTCTCACCAGGAGAACAGCGAGGGAGATTGTCACACCTGACAAGGCATACTTTCAGACTTCTCTCTAAAGTAGAACAGAAAAAGTTTATGATTTCTTAACATTTTGTTGACTAGAAAGAATTGATTCCAATGTTTATCCTGTTAGCCTATACAGTCCCTAAAGATAAGATGCTTATTTACAGAAGAGAAATAATGGCAGGCATCAGAGAAAGAGTAGGAAGTGTAAATTAAATATTGAGAATTCAGATTAATATTAACTATGTGAGCTACAGTTTGATCTATCCTCAAAAGTTTGACTCTCTTCTTGAAATGCCAAGTCTATTCTCAACATTTGAACTTAACTAATAAAATGTGAAATACAAATTCACCATTATTACTTAACGTTTGTACCGAATACTACATTTGTTCTCAACATTTCGACTGGATTTTAAAATAAAACAAAGTCTTTCTCTACTCTTTCTCCAAATATATCTTGCCCGAATACTATTATGCATTTATGCGCCTTAGGCCAACCTTTTTCTTTGGACTTCCTCCATATCAGCTTTACTGCCGTTGATGAACAGTCCAGACTAAAATATGCAATATGAAGATTACAACATACATCTAACCAACAAGGACATGGTCCTAACCTCCCCCTCTGGTCCAATGCCAAAAGAAAAGCGTTTTCATTCAAACGAATAACTGTTCCTTCATCGTTAGTCACAGTCATCAGTCACATTTTTATAGCAGGAAGATTTCTATCTGAGATATTATTTATCTTATTTAAATAAAATGTGGAACGACAAAGGGAACGACAGCATTAAAATGACACATTGAGGAAATTAATCACTATTAAATGTCTCATAAGTCTACTTAACATTCAAGGGCATGAGACATACGGTTTATTTTTGTGTGACTTGTAGCCAACATCAGCATGTCGTTTTTCTGGACATTATCAATCTTCTCATGAAACTCTTTGCCAGAATGTGAATAAGAATACGTCACAAAGTCTTATTTCACTTTGATGATGCAGCGTCTTCATTTTAAGATGCATTAAGTAAGTAGATAAGTATATTTTACATCTATAAAAAATATGTTGTGGAGATGACAACGAAAAAAAGAATACATTTAATATCACGCTACAGCCCGCAGCCAGTTAGCTTAGCATAGCACAAAGTCTAGACCAGGGGAAACCAGCTAGCTTAAGTGACACAATAACAATATGTCATTTTTTGTGTCCTTGACCATGACCAGTAACTTCAAGAGGCTGTCAATTGTGTCCAGGAAATTGCTCTGGGCAAGGAAATAGATTTTATTGATGTTTAGATGAGCTGGGAGACTTATTTTGTCACCAGGCACCCCATTTCTATTCTGTTTGCTGAGCTAAGCTAACTGCCTGCTGGCTGTAGCCTTAAATTGAACTGAAAGTCATAAGAGGGGTGTCGATTTTCTCATCTACTTCTCTGCCAGAAAGTGAAGATGCATATTGCCCAAAAAACAAACTTTTGCGCATCAAATAAAAAAAAAAACACCTTATAAAGTAGACTTTGCAGAGGCTCCATGAAATTCATGGAATAACTTTCTTATATTGCTACGATCTGTCATTTTATTTTGTATGCATTGCTGATTGGATGGATGGATGGATTGGGAATGCAATAGTATTTACTTGTTGACTTCCATTGCAATGCATTCATCATATAGAGGCAACCTGTACTATTTGTTCTGCGTAAAGTATTATTTGATGATATTACCTAATTCAAGATCACAGTATGGTGATTTATGAAAGACAGACACAGGATATAAAGCATCGGCTGTATGTCGGAACACCATAGAGCCGCTATAACAAACTATCCTCTTCGGCCTTAAGGTATTCGATTACACCTAATTGATGGATGGTTGGATTACCATTTGGGAAATGCTGTTTTACATCCAATCTGTTTCCCTTATTTTGGAGTACTACCAGCCACGCTGCCTGTGGTTAGTTGATTACCTTTGCCCAGCATCATTAGCAGCCAGTCCACACAGACACACAGCAATCAGTCACTTCACCATCTGAACCCAGCCCCCAAGGATGAGCACTCTGCGAGGATGAGAGCCTCTGTGGTCTCTCGGGCACCATGTATGACAGACAGTCTTCATCCTCCCCATCCCTCTCCCTGGAGAGTTGGTTTGATGGTAACACAGATGCCGAATTGAATCACAGAAACATAATCCTGGCCAAATTTCATTAACCCAAGGTATCCACTGAGCAACAGCCGAAAGGATATAGTGGCGTCATGAAAGCTCCAGTCACATACAGGTCGGTAAAAGCCCTCACAAAACTCTCTATTCTATAATGAAGTTTTCCAGGTACTCTGTATTACCTCCACTGTCCGATTTAGTGATTCCCTTATGGGGGTCACAATGGATTCACATGTATCCAAGTTAAGATCTCACATACTTTAAAATTGCAATAATCTGGTGATTATGACATTTTTCTTAAAAATGACTAACAACAAAGACTCAATTTATATTTGCTCTTTTTCAGCCTGATGGATAATGAGTTTCCCACCCCGTCCAACAGTGGATTAAATGCTTTGCTCCTTAAGATGCATCCTCCCGCTGGGACCCCTTTATGGTGGTGTATTACCCATCTCACACTCCTGGTCAGGCCCGGGCGGGTCATTTTCATGCCCAGCGTTGATAGCCGTTGATTGAATCTGCACAGCTGTGACCTCACCATGAGTCCCTGGAGAGGAGTTCAGCTTCCAAGGTCCAATAAGACCAGAGTTGTGCTGTCAGTTCAACCCCATCATAATTATGTCCAGCCAGGACCAATGTCTCCTGTTCTTCCTGCTCAACACAAATACGCTCAGAGGATTGAACGAAAGCATTAGGGTTTTTCATGCGGCAATATCGATACCAACGACATTATATTCCAAAAGGAGAAACAACTTCTATGATGGTTTACTTTAGGGATTGGTAACAGGTTTTATGAACAGTCGTAAACTATACCTCTACATTTTAGGGTTTTGTCAATTGAAATAATCGATATGTTGAATGTGCATCACCAAACAGCATCTCATCCCACATCTTTTACTACTCATCAACATTTTTGTTTCCCTGAATGAGAGCATAGGCAATTACTATAAAATCAAAACTGGAATACTTTCTAGAGGAACATTGATTTGCATCAGAAATACATCAGCTATCAACATGTTGAAGCACTAAATGTGGCCTATTTTATACAAGTGTTCTCTCTCCATTTTCTATTGGCACGATATCCTTTTTAATTTACATTTGTCTGAGGGCATTGAAGAGGAGGATTTAAAATAATGTGGATTTTATGACTCAGCTCACAGTCCCTTTGACAGCTAACATAATGAAGTGATCTCGGTCAACATCTATCTTACCAACCTTCTTGTTTTTTGTTTTTGAACTTTGTTTTTTTACCATCTGCTTCTTTCGTCTGTCTCTCTGATGCAGCTGTTGTTTTCTAACTGACATCTAACGACTCCTTGTGACCAAAGAAGCAGAATGAAGAGATTTACAGACAGAGACAGTTTGCATGGCTTTGCTTCGATCTGGCTCTTGTCTGGGAGCTAGACACACCTTTCTAAGCACATTAGGATCTCATCTAGGGTAGAAAGAATTGATTCTAGACAGCTGTAATTGTGGTGATGCATGTCAGTAAATAGTGACTTTGTAAGACCTCACAGTGACAAATGGGGATCAATTTTACAGTTATGTTAATAGGGAAGGACCATTGAGCTGTTTTAACATTTGAATACAAAAAGTCAGTCAGACAAAAATACGGCTGCACACACACAACATATTTGACAGTAAGCACATACACTGACCTCTGTGTGTAGGCCAAACTGAGATCTATGACCCTATTTCTGATTTTATTTCTCAATCTTTTTTTTATTTATTGTCTGCAGTGCACCCTCCCTCTGTCAGCCTCTCGGTTTTTAATCTGTGACGTTCAATTTGGTAAGCCAGCCTTTAAACTCTCAATCAACATCGGTAAAGGCTTGGATAGACAAAATGACCACAAAAGCTCCTTGACTGTGGACATTAGGAGAAAGCCACCTCTAAATCAGGCTTCTGGGGATGGCCCAGGCCTATGAATCCCTTTCAGGATTTGTGGCGTTGGGCCTCAAGACAGATGTGGTTTAACACCGCTCTCTGAGCTGTAAAAAATTGCACTGCAGAGTACATTCAGGAGATGTCATTAAGTCCTGCTCTATCTGCAGGTGTCACGGAAGACAATTTCTCCCCCTCACTCTTGCTGTATGACATATTGAACACTACACTTGGGAGCAGTCTCGCCATCATGTCTGTCTGAACACATTAATGAACTAATCTGTCTTCTCCAGAGACTATTCATTACTGATCTCACAGTCCGATGCAACAAATGTGAGCTATAGATAACCTCCCACTGGCTAGTTATTAATTTCTACATTCATCTTCTCTCATTCTTTTAGATTTTTCGCACTTAAACTATACATTAATGTTACTCAGAATCCCCATCTATACCTCAAAAATGTTGCAAATGTAGTGAGGGATGTAGCTTAATCATGTCTATAGGAAAGTTAAAATCACGTTCTGTTTGAAGTCCCACCACAGTGTCTTTGCATAAAAAAAGTGTATGAAAATGATTCGCTTGCAGAATTATTAATCAATGAACAATAAGTAATTATTTTTGTGTTCAGTGTTCTGTATAATGCATTCCTGCAGAGTTTCTGCATGGTGTTTTAGCAGATCAGGCCAACTGGAAGTGCCAAACATTGGATGCCTGCCAGTGGCCGCTGATGAACAGTTCCAGTGACAGGCTTCAAATGATCAGAGAGCTTGCATATGACACCAGCCTAGCAGAGATGCTTTTATAGAAAATACATTTGTATGTGCGTGATGTTTAGGGAACCGTGTGTGTTTAAACTCAGAGCACCAGATTTGGATCTCTGTCGAAGCACTGTTGGCTATTTTTTTGACCAATGGTGGAAGATTTAAACAGATCTACAAAAGTCAAAAGTAAGTTAAAAGATCTTTCTTTATGACAATCGATTACGGGAACTATATGTGTTATATTATTAAATGTAATAGCCTATAATTGGACAGTTTGATGCATTATAGTGCTGCTTGGAATTTTACTCCTGCAGTTGGTAGAGCAAATTCTAAATACTCAGATCATGATATGATATCTTAATCTAAAAGTAAATTGAAATATACACTAAAAACAAATTGGGGGTCAAATTTTCTGATAACATTTAGTTGAGTAGTTTAATGTACAAAGCACCATTTCAAAAATGCAAAGTACTACCTGTACCTCATAACATAGTACATAGTAAGAGCAGTTTGACTGGCATTGTCAATTTTACAGGACATGTTGACCTAATATGCTTCTAACAAGCAATGTTAGGAAGTTAACAACACACATTCAATATGTATGCACACATATACAAAAGAATACATCTCAAAAGTATCCAGAGATTGTCATCATAACACAAAACATTTTTGAATCAAGGAGCCAGTGCGATGGGTGGATCCCGCTGCAGGGGATGGATGGTGGGCAGTCAATATCTTCACATGAGGCTGTGACTCCCCGGTACAGGAGCCAAGCACTCCAGGTAATGAAATGCCTGCTTGATATATATCCCTCACAGAGTTGGATGGCAGTGGTGCTACATGGTACTGCAACAACAGCATATTCTTTGATTAGCCATTTCTCTTCCATCACACTTCCCTGGCACACAGAGAAATCTCTTACACACACTCACTTACTGTCTGACAGTGTTTCAACATGTTCACTGTCGAACTCTCATGTGGCTTAAGAGGGTTATGCTCACTTTTCATCATACCATTGCAGATCATTTGTAACCCTGGATTTGTGTTACACCACACTGCACTAATGGCAATGGCATTCTTAAACTGTCTGAACCAATGAGGAGTTACATGCTGTTTGAGCTTCTTTTTTGTTTTTGTAAACTGTATTAAACTCCCCTGAAATTAAAAGCGTAAATCATTTTTAGAGCTGTATCCTGGTATTTTTTGTCCACTGAGAAACCAGAAAGGCTTCCTGCTAGAGTTAACTTGATACATAATTTAAAGTTGTGAGCAAATTGTTTGTAAAGGCAGACACCATCACACATCCTGAACAACACAACAGGGCCTCTGCTAACATTTGAGCACACCAGACAAGACTTCTAGTCATGTCTGTTAAGGTCGTCTTTTTTTACAGCTACTCATTCACTCTCATTGGAAAATGCAGAATACAGCTAGCAAACACCAGGTAATCTATTCTTAGTGTGTGTCACAGAATCATCTTGAACACCTTTTGTTATACTTTTTTAGGAGTAAACATAGCTACTGTACATATAGCAGCTCTTTGCAGCTAAATGCTAACATCAGCATGCTAACATATTAAGACGTTACTGTTTACCATGTTCACTGGTAGTTTAGCGTTTTAGCATGCTGACGTTTGTGAATTGGCTAATCGCAAATTACAGCTGCAGATTGCGGGAATGGAATCTTTACAGAAACATTTAGTAATAAACCAAATTGTTGGTTAAATGTTTTACTTGATGTTGTTGCTAAATGACTGAAAATCAGCAAATGTATGACAATCCATCCTGAGGGTTACAAGAATCTTTACTAAAGTGTCATGATTGCCGAGATGTTTAAGTGTGGGTTGTGTTTATTGTGCAGAACAACAACAACAGGATGAAATTGCTAGCATTCCAGCCACACCGCTAGTATGTGATCAAAAACGTTATTGGAACATCTTGCCAAAGGACTACAGTTGAAAATTAGCCTGCTGGCTAACACTGGCACGTTTACAGAAATGTTGATCAATGTGCACTGTCCTTTAAAAAATAAATAAATGAAATGAAATGAAAATGTTGCATACATATTTCTATTAAAAACATTGCACTGCTAAGGCCATATATTATGCTATTGTTGTGGTTAGGCTTCTACCAGAAGTACTTGACCAAAGTGATACTTGAACCTTTAAAATGTTGCTGATGAAAAAGGGACAGCTTGCACTTCATGAGTCAGAAGGGCCGAAGAGATTTCCCCCCAGGGCCTTGTTTCTGAAGTTAATAAAAGAGAGCCGCCAACCTATCCGTCCTTCCCTCAAATAGTTTGTGTGCCGGCCTCCCATAAAATGTGTGTGAATATGTATAACATCATTTAAGAAGTTATCAGGGAGAACAGCTTAGGGTTAAGCAATATGAATATCTAAAATGTGTTTGGCTCAAAGTATTCCTCTTACTAGTTATCATGTTCTATTCTTAATTTATCCTGGATGTCTGACCATGATCAAATGTCCTGTTTCTAAATCTAAAAACCACCCCTAAAGTTTATTTAATCCTCTTACTCAACAATATTCTGATCGAGAAGTTAAGGACAAGCAAACCAGAATGGTGCCAAATACCTGTAACAGGCTTTCTGCAGCCCCCTTTTTGGATCATTTAGGATCCTTGGCTTTAATCCAAAGTCCAAACAACTTTCTTGCTCTCTAATCTGATATCACATTGAAAGTATTTCACAGAATGTGTCCATGTAATTTCTCATCACTGTGTTATGAAGACTTAGGCGTCGATTTACAAAATGAGCCGGTCCGTGGTTCATTTTCAGCAGTCATGTTTCACCACTCATGTCATGTCTACACTGCAGTTCATTTTATATTATAGCTGGTGGTTTGTCTCAGTTTGGTGTGTCATAACGAAATGAGTTCGATAGAAAAGAGACATGAAGGTGTAAGCTAAAAGTGGTAAAATGTGCAGTGAAGCCAGCCTTACTATTTGAAGATCTCCAACCAAAAGATATCATTGTCATTTACTGAGGTAAAGTCAGGCCATCATACATGGGAGATTTACATTACTTTAATAAACTGAATTTACACTTTAAAGTTCCCCTCAACTCATTAATGTGTGTTTCATATTGTCACTTTACTTGGATTTTTGAGCTCCAATGTTCAGAATGATGTATGAGCAGAGTGGAAAACCAGACATGCATCCTCTTTCTCAAGCAATTTTAAAGTCCCTGCAAATGGATATGTAGCGATATTGTATAGAGATGAATGAAAAGCGCTCACTATATGGTAGGCATCTTAAACACTCTCATATGTCCCAACAATTGTCTGACATATTTAGCAAACAAACAGACAAACTGGGCCCCCTTCGACCTGATAAAAAAAACAAATAATGGTCAAAACCTAATCAGCCCATCGATCTGCTCTCAATGATCCAGAATAGAAGCCTTCTGAGTTAAAATTTATAACGCAAGACGAGTCCTTGGGGCTTCTCTTCATGCCGGATACACTTCCTTTACTGGCCATTATAATGAGCCTTTAAGTAGCGTAGCGACTGTAAATCTGCTGTGCCAGGATTGCACTGCCCTGGTCTGACTGGACCTCACCTCACTAAATCTCACATCCAGAACCAGAGGATAATTTATTGTCTTCTCCTGAGCGCACTTTCCAAAACAGTGTGAAGTCAGCAAATTATTGCAAGTCATTGTGATTGTCAGCTAACTGTTGATGGGAAGAGAATTAGGCCTGGATCTTTGTATTGACATCTGTGCTCAGATATGTCTGGGTTGTTTTATAGAGGATGCTGTGAGGACAGGAACCTTTCTCTGGCATGTGACTATAGTGACTGGGCTCGTATTACATTAAAACAGTATAACATTTCTAGTTTAAGTCTGTAGAAGATCCTCTGATATGGTTTTTAATCATTTATTGGAGGAAACACAGGTCTGCATGTTTGAATTGTTTTGTGTTTCTTCTGAGGGTAAATACTGAATCCAAACACACTCATACTCAACCATTTATTGGGTGTGTGGGGGGAAAAGAGGTCAGAGAAATACATAAGTCATACATAATGCACTGATTGTATATTATCCTTTTACTTTCCCAATATTCAGGCACGTCTTCACGAAGTGCACAAGTATTCTATATCAACAAAAATCAACCACTTTCCGTGTCAATTCTTAAAACACAGCTATAAAAGGTTCAGTGGCATATTAGTCACAAGTTACCTTCTATCTAAAACAGCTACTGAGGTAGTGTGCACTCACATTAGACAAACACAGACCGGGTGCAGGTGCTGAGGACTCGCTGGAGAGAGCAGTGCGCCAGGGCAGGCTGTGCGCTTTGGCAGAGCGTAAAGACCCCAGGGAGGAACCTCAGAGAATTTCATGGGACGGATTGCTGTAAAGTTACCACACCACGGAGCAACAGATATCGCTATTCGGTCAATTGTCTCTTTCTCATACATCAGCACCGTGCTGGTTAAGTGTCCAAACCTTGAGCGTGTATCATTCCGGCATGCCCGAGAGGAGGAGCGCGGAACACCGCAGCTTTGAGCCTTCATCCCCGAGAACTCCCGCGGAGCAGATGGTGCCGAAAAAATGACTCGTGTTCTCCCCATCCTCGCGTACTTCTTCACTGTGATTCACTGTAAGTGTGTGTTTCTTTACCTTGTGTGTCCCAAACTACTTTTTTGCTTGTATCTGTTTGTCAGCTTCGAATGTGTTTTTGGTGAAAGTGCTTCTGTTTGGAGAAGTGTTTCTTTCAGTGTCCCGAAGTCAAATTGCAGCTCTTTATTTGGATTTATGTTACGTTTTCAGTACAGTGGCTCAGTTGTGTAGCTTGAACGATATATGCATACACTGTACCACACATGTCTTACGTTATTGTTTAATGCGTAACAGGAACTTAACATATTTAAAATTATATTATTTATCAAAAAACATGCATGGGTAGCATGTATGTATTTCAAAAAAGTGTTTCACTAGGGGCAATGTGATTATCAGTCATGCCATACAATGTGGCCTGTAGTCATCAAACCAATGGCAAGTGCAGGGTCACATGCACTTTGCCTCTACAACATGTACCCATTAAAAGTGAACACGTTTTTAGAATCAGCTTCATCAGATCAGAGTTTCTTGACTAAATCAATGGGACTCCAAGTTTACTTAGCAATTTGTCTCACAGGTCATTGCAATAAAAAGGGTCCCCCATATTGACAGTCCAATTTGACATTTAAGTAGTGAACCCTGTTGTGTGTCACAGAAAACAATGTCTTCTACATCTGCTTTTTTTCTCCAATTAAAAGAGAGCAATGAAAGAAAAGATGCCCAATCTTATTACCCTGATAATGGTTTCACTAGGGTTGTGATACAAAGTGGATGAAATTAGCATTTATACTTTGTACCTGACTCAACCTTTGCCCCATGTCTTGCTTCATTCACCCTGTTCATTATGCTCCTGGGTTTCAAACCGTAATACATTTTTGTAGAATAATGTTTTTCAGTGTGCTGTGCAGAGTGACCTTATCAACTCCACAACAGCTGACTGTACCATTAACATGCCTGACCTCACTCTCAATCAACATAATGTCAACAGAACACTTATAAGGCGCTGCACATATACACATTTAACCGAAACACACACACACACACACACACACACACACACACACACACACACACACACACACACACACACACACACACACACACACATACACACACATCCCGGCGGCAGTCCACACAGCAGGTAATCACAAGTTTGGGTGGTTTGACAGTGTCCTGTACCTCTGGGGAGGGCAGAGCTTGTTTCTCCCAGGTCTCCGAGGGCTTTGACAACACACCATCTGTGGAGTGCTGTGGAGATCCCACTGTATTGGATGGGATCTGAGCCAAGTGACTGACAAAGGCACAGTCATGGCAGCCTGCACTGACCCATGCGGCCAGACTGACAGCACACCACACCCTGCAAATCCCCGGGAGTCTGTGTGCTGATAATGGCACACACAGTTTGATACTGCACAACAGGAGAGGCAATGGAAGTCGAACATTGTTCCTTCTTGTGCGCTGCAGCCTCACATAGCTTGAAAAAAAAAGGCATATGTGCTGATCCTCTGGGGTTCTGCAGCCATGAATATCACTCTGCAGCCATGAATATCACTCTGCTAAGTATTGACAACAGTAGCAGTTCTTCTTCAGCGGGGCCCATCAGTATCAGTCCCACCTCATTGGAGAGCTTCCCCCAGGAAAGCCGACTCAGCTACTTCAGACCATGTGGGGGCATTAATAACCTGCTGCATGCAAAGAAAATGGAAGAGCTACTGCTACATGTTTTCATTTGGCTCCAAATGAGAAGCACTGATCATCAGTTTCAATCAGGCTTGTCTTCACCCCTGAGGTGGGCTTCATTTATCAGAGTTGAAGGGAATAGGAGTCCCAAGTGTGGTTACTCTTAGCCTATTCTCACTGTAGAGATGCGTGCAGTGGTTTGGTTTTGGGCAAAAGCAAAACGATTTGAATGCTTTGAAAAATATCTGCACTCATCCCAAATGGAATTACTTTTTGCGAAATGACGTTCATTATATTTCAGTGTAATTTCCACAACACAGCCATCCCTGGCTTCCTCAATCGGCAGTGGCTGTTTCCCTTAAGACTTTATGTGCGGTTCGTAAGAGGAAGAACATTTCTTTATTAAACAAATGTGTTCTCTTCCTCTTTGTGGTGTTTCAGTGTTTTATCAAAGAGGCAGGTATATGACATTTATATTAGTATTATATTTTAATAAGGTAGTGGCAAAACAGGAAGTAGTAGAGTGTGAGTCGTGGACAAACAGTTAAAGAATTCAGTTTTCCTGATGCCTTCTTGCTCAAGTCTCTAGTTTCAAATCTTTTTTGATGCAGCTTGATGTTCTTTTTGTAAATAAATGTTCCATTTTGAGTAAAATAGATAGAGCACGGAATAGTTAAGTGTGTGTCAATCTTTTGAACTACAGGTTGCTACCACAGTTTGTGTTATCGATTTGACTGTTGCCCATATTTTCATCTTTGAACTGTATTGCTTTCACTATGTGCTTCAGTTCTTTAAAGTCTATTTTGGTCTCCTTTTAAAGTTATCGTTTAGTGTTCGGATGTACTTAGTTCTACTCTCTTGTCATGTCTGGTTCTAAAAAAAACTAAATGGCAAACGTTGAGCTTTAAAACCGAATTCCGCAAACAAATATCCAGGTGACTACATCCATTTCTTGTATACGTTCTGGGTTTCATCCTCCGCCTTCTGAGGGAGTCGTGGCTAGAGGATCGGATAGTCCTATATAAATCAAAATGTGGCATATTTGCTTAAACAACAATGGACATTACATTTTCAGAGAATAATACTCTCTCTCAATGGACAACTAGGTCCAATTTTCCAAGGTCCAATTGGTTTGGCTTGATACGGATGTTTGGGATGTGAAAACATCTGTATAAACATAATCACATGAAAAAATGTGTTACCAGGTACCAGCAGTGCTGACTCAGAGGAGCGTCTCATGAACTGGTTGCTGGGAAAGGATCGCTACAATCTGCTCATCCGCCCGGCTGTCAACAGGAGCGAGAGAGTCCCAGTGAAGCTGCAGGTCTCTCTGGCTCAGCTCATCAGTGTGGTAATGCACTAAATACTACTTCTACCCATCCTGTGTGTGTGAGAGATGACAAAGCGAGAGACAGAAAAAGAAAGACAGAGTGAAAGAAAGAGGATGCCACAAAGCTCTGAGAGCAGTTAATTACAGACCAGCCTGTGCAGAGAGGCCGTAGCTCTGAATGGATGGATGAAGAGGAGGATGGATGTGGTCAGCTGTGAGCTCAGCCTCTGTCATGTCCAGATTGAAACTTCAGCACATTGGATTAAAAGCGGCCATAAAGCTGTTTTAGCCACAGTGATAGAGGCTCTCCTCTGATTTACAGCGGAGGATCCTCCCAGCTGCCGACCAAGGCAGCAAGACTCATTCACAGCCTCACTTTATGACTTTGCATTGTACCCATGGAGTAATTGCCATTTGGTATGGTACACATATTGGATGTGTATGGCATGGCTGTGTGATAACAATGCCACCAACATGCATGTTAAGAAGCAATCTAAGATGAGATAAGGATTTAAATTCAGTTGTTTTTGACGATGACAGTAAGCAGCAAGGTTCATCAACTCTGTCCTGAACATCTGATCACTTTTAATTGGCATTTAAACTAGGAGACAAAAAGGAGCTGTTTAGATCCTGTGTGCAATCAAGATACAATTAATTCTGTGTACAAAAACTGGTGATTGGTTCACCAGCAGAGGCTTCCTCCTTCCCTTGGTCCTTCATTTCTATGATGAATTTCTCATAATATAACAATAATCTGCACAATTTCATCCAATGGTTTATATTGTGGGCTGCAATTTGGTGTAAAAAACTACAAATAAGAGCATTTTTGGTTTATTTGATATTTTCTGAACATTTTCTGTGGTAAAGTATCATGATCAATGATTCCTTTGGACGGACTTTAAACTGCGTGTCATTTAACACTCCAGATAGTGTACATACAGGCAAAAGTGGATATTGTCCCATCGTTTAACCATTTAGCTGTTCTACTCGGTTATCCAATACGTTTAGCTAACCTTTACAAGCTATGAAAATAAAGTAAAATATGTATTACTTTTGGATAACATCTTTTGACTTCTCTGCTCGCCTCTATCTAGTTTGCCAACTAGTCTAGTCACGGCTTTAGGGTCAGCTAATATGCAGTTATATTTCAATTTGAAACTTTAACTGTAACTGTGCATGAAAATATTTCCTCAAACTTCTACCTCATTTGTACATTTCCAGAATGAAAGAGAGCAGATCATGACCACAAATGTCTGGCTCACTCAGGTAAGTGTGATAAACCTCATACTCTCAGTCAGACCACTCAGTGTCTTGTTAAATGTCCTTCGCCCTGAACTTGAATTAAACCATATCCACTTTCCTCTCTGCATGGAACAAACTGCTCCTATAATTGTGCTCCAAACACATTTCACTGATAATCAAGCATGTAATTAGAAAAGAGCTGGTCTTAAATACGTGTCTGAATTTGGACTTGACAGCAGCCCTTTCTTCCTCTCCAGCACTGGGTGGACTACAGGTTATCATGGGACCCTGCGAAGTACGAAGGTATCGACAAGCTGCGCATTCCCTCCAGACACATCTGGCTTCCAGATATTGTCCTGTACAACAAGTAAGCACCACTGAATTACAGAGAGATGTTACACTTCTATAAGATTACATTTACATTTTTGGATAGGGGATGGGAAACTCTTTTTGATAGCAAGGGCTCTGGTCACCATCATTTCCCAAATGATTCTCTGAAGCCTCTAAAGAGTTTATATATGATTGAAGGTTTTAGTCTTTCCTCTTTTGATTTTGGTTTTGATATTGATTTTACTGTCCTTGGCCGTAGGAAATAAAAAGGTTCAGTATGAGTAGCTCGCCTCTTATCTGCACTTTAATGCGATTGCAGGGTTGATTACACAGGCCTCGGAGATTGATTTAAAAAGCTCTTTAAAGTTTTTCCTCCTTCTTCCTCCTCTCATAGCGCTGATGGCACCTATGAGGTAACAGTCTTCACCAATGCCATTGTACTCTTCAATGGCAGCATCAACTGGCTTCCTCCGGCCATCTACAAAAGTGCCTGTAAGATCGAGGTCAAGCATTTTCCCTTCGACCAGCAGAACTGCACACTCAAGTTTCGCTCGTGGACGTATGATCACACGGAAATCGACTTGATCCTGAAGTCTGAGGTGGCTAGTATGGATGATTTTACACCCAGTGGGGAGTGGGATATCCTGGCGCTGCCGGGCAGACGGACTGTCAACCCTCTGGATCCCACCTATGTGGACCTCACGTATGACTTCATTATTAAGAGGAAGCCCCTTTTCTACACCATAAACCTCATAATTCCTTGCGTTTTGATCACCTCTCTGGCCATTCTGGTCTTCTATCTCCCCTCAGACTGCGGGGAGAAGATGACCCTCTGCATCTCCGTGCTTCTGGCTCTCACTGTGTTCTTGCTTTTGATCTCAAAGATCGTTCCTCCCACCTCATTGGATGTGCCACTGATCGGCAAATACCTGATGTTCACCATGGTGCTCGTGACCTTCTCCATCATCACAAGTGTTTGCGTGCTGAACGTCCACCATCGCTCCCCCAGCACCCACACCATGCCTTCCTGGGTCAAGCTGATATTCCTCATCAAACTGCCTGCTTTACTCTTCATGAGACGCCCTCAAAATAACTCTGCACGCCAGAGACTTCGCCAGCAGCGGTGTCTACGGGCGAGGAGATCCATTTTGGGCTTAGGATACCCTGTCCCAGCCAAAACAGGTATCACAATGTCGAACTCTGCCCTGCTGTCTTCCGACTCTGCCTTCTCTACACCCGGACACAAAACTGTAGTTCCTCCGCTGGGCTACAGCTACTCCAACAGGAAGGGGGATTCACGTCCAAATGATTACCTTCCCAGTAGTTTTACTTCTACCGAGGACTTCCAGCCAAAAAGCAACTCAGAATGGGCCGCTAATGTCCAGGAGGCGGTGAACGGGGTGCGCTTTGTGGCTGAGCACATGATGGGAGATGATGATGATCAGAGTGTATGTATACACATCTCAACTTTTCATTGCATGTATATACAATCCTGCAGTGAAACACTTGTGCTACTTAATCATTTAATATATCAAATGTAGGCTATTTTACATGTTTAGTTGCTTCTTAAACATATCACTAAACAAAAACATCAACATGTGAAAATTGGCTATGCTAATCTGCTCATTTTATATTGAGTATACACAAACTGTCAATGTTCAAGATACATTTTGGGTGTTGTAAGCATCCGATTTCAGGCCAGAAAGAAGCATGCATGGAATAAATGAGATAAAACTGCAATGCTAAATTGGCGTAATACTCTTAGAGTCGGAGCAGTAAGGCTAGTTATTGTAGCTTAGTGTCAACACCAAAGCAGCAGGAAGTAGCTAGCTTTATCATCTGCAAGGACCACCTTCGATTAGATGCTCCTTTATTGAATCTATCTTATGTGTTTAATCCTTGTACAAACATTACAGTAAAATTCACAAGGGTTTTCTTTGAAGCTATGTCCTGTCACTCTTTCAGCCTCAGCAAGTTGTGGATAAAAAATCTAAGTGCTTTAATCTTTTTAGTGGATAATTCCAGCAATCTGGCTCCATCATCAGTGCCTTCCTGTTTCCAATAAACTGGATCAAAGGTGTTGGTATAACGCTGTACATTATGTGACCCCACTGTTAACTACCACTAACGTTAAGTACTGGATGTGACCTAACAAATTGAACGCAGACTTTTGGTCATCAATCCTTTTCTCTGAAAAATCAATGAAAGAAGGAGGGAACCAGGAATGAGAAATTACTTGATTTAAAAACTACCAAGGTCAGCAGCGAAAATGGGATGAGTAGCTTCTTTTAGTGTAGGCAAGCAATAAGGAAAAACCTTACAAAAATATGACTTAAATATGTCCCCAGTCAGCATCCTAAAACCAAGGAAACCTGTACTAAGCAATATTATTCTTGGTATGAATGGATATAATGATGTGTAAAAAGGGTTTTACAGGTTGTTTGGATGCAAAGAACCTTGTTTCAGAAACAGATTCCCTCTCAAACTCATCACTTGTTCATTCACACAACTGCACATAGGCATTCATTGAAGTGTATGGCAGGCTGAATCAGGATTATTTGATCAAATCTCCACTCTGCATTGCTGCTGGTTTATTATAACAAATGTCTGTGACTACAACATGTACACTGTCTAATTTACATTCAATTTCTCTCTATTCGCAGGTGATAGATGACTGGAAGTATGTGGCCATGGTGGTGGATCGTATGTTCCTGTGGATCTTTGTGATAGTGTGTGTGGTGGGCACCCTAGGCTTATTTCTGCAGCCTGTCTTCCAGACTCAGATTGTCCCCAACCAACAGCCCAGCTCAGAGGCTCCTCGCATATGATGAACCACGAAAAATACGGGGCGAGTTTTAACCATTTTATCTTTTTCAGCAATCAAGAAATTAGATTCGGGTACTGTCAGTATTTTAGGTGTTTACTTAAAGCCTGTACCCTATGGTGAGATGCAAACTCATTGTGTACTTCAGACAAGAGACATTATATTTTTGCAAGATAAAAACGTCAAATGACTTCTTATAATCAGAGCTAAATGGTCAACAGCACACAATAGCTGGTGGAAATTGTACATCCTTCAAGTGGTATCAGAATTGATTTCCTTTTATGTCTACAAAGGACAACTGCAGACCTGGATTGATTTAAGGTTTCACCCCATGAAGTATGCTGAAAAATTACAGAAATATACCCAATATGTCTGATAAGTGATTAACATCTGTCAGCAAGATGTTGGGGCAACTGTGACTCTGGAGGAAGAGTGGTCGTCTACTATCAGAGGGACAGTAGTTCAATGCCCCGCCGCTGCAGTCAACGTAACGATGTGTCCTCGGGCAACCTACTTAACCCCATATTGCTCCAGATGGCATGGCCAGCACTGTGTGAGTGTGTATGGATTTTAGTTTCCCTAAGCAGGTGGACCTTGTTTGGCAGCCTATGCCTCTGTATGATTGCTGACTTGTATTTAAAGCGCCGTGAGGGGTCGCAACGACTGGAAAGCGTTATATAAATGCAGTCCATTTACCATTTCCCTATTATGTGCTAAGCTTGTATAACCATGTCATTGGAATGTGATATGTGATTAAAGAATGAGTAATGTCCTCTTTCAGTTTGATTAAATGTATGTAATCTCCAATAAAGTATTAAAATGGTTAGGGTCTTGCCAAAGGGCTAAGTTAATCTGTGTTACTGGTGATAAAGTGTGTCCCTTAGCGCCAACACGTTTGCTGAAGATGTGCCAATTAGAACATTTCATCACACAGATAAGACAGCCGTTCACTTGAGATGTGAGAGTGTGTGACCAGGCAAAAAATAATGTTGATACAACAAAACTGTCAGGACTGCAGCTAATCTAGACCACATTGTCTTGAGGCTAAGAGCTTTTGCCAAAGTTAAAGACGCAACCCTGACATGTGCCCTTAATCACAGCACATCTTAAAATATCTGTAGAATGGCCTGCAGCACCAATGTTGTAATGATTCACTTAAATGAAGTAATGTCTAAAAATGTAATAATCTTTGCCCTCCAGCTGATTTAAATTGTAAAAAGCCAATAATATAATATTGTTATCAACCCTTTTGACTAAGAGGACATAGAGGGTTTCATAGAGAGTTATTGTGACATTTCACTTCCACTTCTTGAATGTGTAACTATATCTTTACCTTTGCAGATTTAATCAGATTTTGAAATTAAAAAAATCTAAATCCTGGACAAATAGACCAATTAGCATAGTAATGGGCGGGTTCATTTCCCATTGGGATTTTACTTTAATGCAGGGGTGTCCAAACTACAGCCCGCGGGCCAAATGAGGCACACAGGCCTTTTTGAATCAGTCCTCAGCAAATTCTAAAAGTATAATGGAATACGGCCCACAAATTAAACTTTTGCTTGTCTTATATTGTACTTCTCAAATATATATGTTAAAATATATGACACAGTATTCATGTGTTAATAAGCCCAATGTTCAAGTAATTTCAGTCAACAAATCTTAGTTGAAAAAAAAAAGCCCAATAACTTATTTCTATAACAAGCTTGAAATGTCACCTTCATATTGACTGTTATTATCAGCAATCTGAGGCTTCTGTTTTAAGGAATGAGCTGCCAACAAAATAAATGAAACCCTAAAGAGAGACGGGATGTCGGCTGTTTTTTCCTTCGTGCATTATTCACGTATATTTGATCTGTTTTGCTAACTTATAACTTAACTTTTGAGGCAAATATTCCCCTCTATAAGTGACCCAGCTCTCCGTATATTTTTCTGTACGTGGCCCTTGGTGAAAAAACTTTGGACACCCCTGGTTTAATGCATCAATCACAAATTCTATTAGATTTTCAAACACATTGTCAAATGTTTGTGATTTCAGTAGCATGACACTATCAGTATTGTGAATGTTGTATACCTGCACCCTTTTATAAACCCTTTTTTATTACACGCATAAAAGGTCTTGCCTTATCGGTAACATTTTAGTATCATATAGAAAAATATGATTACAATAAAGTTCAATTTCTTACATTTTAAAATCCAAATAAATGCAAATTCTATTACATTTTCAGGCACTGCAATAATAAAAAAAAACCTGCAAAATGGTGTTAAAGTGTATTCATTCCAGACACGGTGATCTCATGGAAATTAGTGTGTTTTTCTCCACAAGAGGTATTATCTGTTACAAACAGAAACGAACATGCAGGCAATTGCAGGCACACGAATAAATGATGCTTCACAACAAAACAAACAAAAACGCAATGACTTGATCCGTGCTGAAGCAAACGCTCACTAACACACAACCTCAATAAACTGTGCTGAGTGGGCTGGTTTGAGATACTGCAGACTGTTCCTTCTTTTGAGGGACAGCAATCAACATCTTTGTTAATGCTTTTCCTTAATCTCTCTTTACAGTTTTTAGCATTGTTCAGGGATTTCTCATCCATCTTTTAGCTTCCTGTCATTAATGGAGAGAGACATTGCACTGCCACGGCGTATCCATCAACAATTCCTCATCTGTTTTCAGTCGAAACAAAGCGGGAGGAGTCGTCATTCAACACTTGAAAGAAGGCCTAATAAATCACAAGCCTGTGTCATTAGTCTCCAATAAGATATGCATGGAAGCATTGCCCTTCAGGATTGATCTGCCACTTAAGCAATCATTGAGGAGTTTCTTACAAGAATCCGCCATAACATAGCCCTCACAATGTGAGAGTACAGTCACAATTACTTCTTCCACTTTCAAGTATTTTACACATGCAGCATTTTTGCAACATGACATGCCTCAGTTAAAGTCTTGTATTATTGTTTAAAACAACCCAAGTTTAATTCTGCACTCTCTGTCAAAATGAAGGTTAAATAAACATTTTTGGGACATCCATGTGATGTGAAATTAAATCCACATGGGGACAGTTCTTGCCAACACTTGCCCCACTTTAAATTAGTTGACTGTGCAGGGTCAGACACCACACAGCATCTGCTGGTAGGGATTGATGTATCGTTTATGGCGCACTTCAGCAGGGTGCATGTTTGCTGAAAAGCTCTCAGACCTACCCTTCATCCAGCAGAAGGACACAACCACTGGGTCATCGTGCCTGTCTAACGGAAAGGAACAATGCTTCTCTAAACTGACAATAAAGATTTTTTAAAAAAGAAAATCAGAGTCAAAGACAGCTCTATTTTCAAATTAAAAGTAGGCATAAGGGCAAATATTGACACATTAAATCAATACATAATCAATGAAGAAGGATTCTGTTGTCTGTTTCTGAGGACCACCCAGTAGCACATGCAGTGGATATTGATCTTGTCCAATGAAGTGAAGGCTATTTGTTTATTTGATATGGACTCATTTAATAAGCACTGTGATGAGAAGATGTGTTAATTCATCCTTGGCATAACCTGGTGCTAAAAATGTCTTTATACAATAGTCCCTAAAAATGTTGCTGTTATTATATTGAACACTTATTTCTGAAGTTTAGTTATTAATGTGAGATTTTAACAACAAAAGCTCTGCTGTTTTTAGACTGAAGGTATATTTTTGATAACATTTGACCGACAGTAAAAGCCCACACATTTTAGGTTTGCGTTGAAATGCTGCTAAATCCTGATTGGTGGCTGGAAGCACGGGACATCACTCTTTAACAAATAAGCCCCGCCCACTTCAGACAAGTGAGTTAAGCACAGAGAAAGATAAACACTCACATCAAGTGATATAACCAAAAACTGCAGTAAATTCGACAAGAAAAGCTATTTTAATTTAGATCCAAATACCGGAAGTTTGGAGCTGAAAATATTTTTAAGGGGCATTAAATGGACGGGGCCCTTAATGCAAAACGTATTTCTGTTCAGTGTGTTCCGTGTGTTCCTAAATGCGTATTGAATTCAGACTGTTGGCGTGTTTGCAATTCATACACGAGAAAAGTGCGTGTGAAACAACAAACCACTGACATCATATCTTTGGAAACTGAAGGCAAAATCAATGTTTTGTTTTGTGTGACCTAACGCTGTCTGTTGTGGTCTCTGGGTGACAAACTCGTACCAGTGACCACTTTTCCTTGGTTTTATCAGATTAGGTGGCAGAAGGTTGCACATGTTTGGAGTGAGCCTCCTCAGTGGCTCAGCGTGGCTCTGCCTCCTCTCTGCCTCCCTCTGGAGCTGCGGACGCGCCTTCACTCTTCACTTTCTCCTGCTGTCTTCTGCCGCTGCTGCCTCTGACCCTGGATACAACACAGACTTGTCATTTTAAAAAACAATGGAAGCCATTTTTTGCTCCGTTTTGCTCTCATGCTCCTTCCTACTCTTAATTGTTTTGCCAGGTGAGTTATTAGCTTCTACTTTAACATCTAGAATTGTCCTACTTAATGTTGTTTGACATTGCTGTTAAATATTAATGGCACAATTAAAGGTGGATTCTTTTGGGCAACGTTTACAGACTAGGCATATACAATAGGTTTCTTTATGATATTGTTAGGTTATTTTGTTAGTATGATGTTATCTAAAACATTTATATATCAAAATAACTTCACAATGGAACAAAATATAAATCAAATTGGATTAAACCATCTATCAAAAGTAGCAGATCCTCTGAGTTTTGGAAAATAGCAATAGCTTAATTTTCATAGATAATTTCTTCTCTTTTTGAGATTATTTTATATTCTATGCATGTTTCTTTTTTAATAATTAAAATGTAAGACAACTATTAATGAAAGTCAAGGTTGTTAATGATGACTTTATAGACGATTGATGATTTTTAGGGATGCGTGTGTTTGTATGCAGTGCCGATGATTACTTTACACTGAAGAAAACCTCAAAATCACAAATACAGCTTCCTTGAAAGATTAAGATGGACCTTCATTAATCCCCTGAGGGGGGAATTCAGTTTTTACACTCTGTGTGGTTTACACACACATGCATTTGTACAGATACAATATACATTCATAAACACACAGTTGCACATGCACATGCATTTTGAGAGGATCCAGAGCAGAGAGGCAGCCAGACTAGCCGGCCCAGGGAGCAGTTGGGGGTTTGGTGCCTTGCTCAAGGGCACCTCAGCAGTAGCCCAGGAGGTGAACTGGCTCCTCTCCATTACCAGTCCACACTGCGTATTTTATTTTGGTCCGGTCGGACGTGACCGGGGACCTTTCAGTCCAAATTCCAAGGCCCTACAGACTTAGCCTGCCACCCCAAAGTAAAAGCAAAGTGCTGATTAATCCTAATCAGTGTGAAATAGGTTAAATATGAAGCCATGTGCATGCTCCCCTGGACTAAAGACTAACGAACACTCATCTGGCTGATATTCCCCTTGTAAACAAGCTGTACTCTTTAACCAAATAAACCACATTGCAGTGACAGATCCATGTCTGATCCTCTGCTCTCTTTCAGGAGGCTGCTGTTCAGAGGCAGAGCACAAGCTCTTCTCTGTGATATTCTCCAACTATAACCAGTACATACGGCCAGTGGAAAATGTGACTGACCCAGTTGTTGTACAGTTCGAGGTGTCCCTGTCTCAGCTGGTCAAAGTGGTAAGTAGCCTCCTAAATGTTTATGCGTGTCAATAGTAAATATGAGTTATTATGGGCTGCTACTTTGCCACAGTCAGAGATTTAACACTCTGCTTAATGAGCAGTCATGACCTGAGAGAAATTAACAAGGAAATCAAATGTGAAGGGTCTTTCTTAAGAAGAAAAAGAGTGTGTCGTTATTTGGACTTTGAGCAACAGTGTTTTAAAGAAGGGGACAGTAGGGATGCAAAATGAGACACCTGAGATACTCCCTGCCAGTTTGCAGTAGCCCCTGGTGTAAATCCCGCAGTAGAAAGTACTAAATTAAAGAAGTGCGGCTGTTTCTTTGGCCCAGACAAGATGGGGGAATGTGAGCTGCCTGAGCACCTCTATCACTCAATCACTGCCACTTCAGAGGATCACCTTTGGATTTAAGGGCAGGGTTAGCTGGATCTGGCAGGGTGGACAGAGTCTCAGGAAGGTCTGGAGCGGAAGGCTATTAATTAAGCAAAGAGGCTCACATTAGGCAGGGAAGGTAACTTCATGCACAGCATAAGCAACCTACGTTTACTCTCTTTTATAGCTTCCTTTCTGCTTTGCATATTTGAGACACAAGGAGACTTATTAGCTTAGTATAGCATAATGATTGAAAGTATTTCCCTGTCATGATTAAAACCACATAATACAATATACATTCTTGTATTGAAAAAAAACCTTCATTATAAATGTCTGAAAAGAAGTTTGAATGGATAATTTAGGGTCTGCCACACCTCAGCCCATCTCAATCTGTTTCCCTATACCTATTTTCAGCAAGCAATCTCTTTCAGAATTGAAGAGCTGTCGAGATCCAGAGATGCAGTATATTTTGTTATATTCTCCTTACCTCAGTCAATGTAGCAGGCTGTGGTGCTCCTCGTGCTGATGGATGACTATTATTTCCTCCCCACACCTGGTGCTTCTTACCCAGGTGCAAGAGTTGTTGGTCAGCCTACACCAATTACAGCAGGGCTAAATTAGCTCTTCCAGACCATCAATAGTTCATCGCCTGAGGAGGCTGAGTCATCATTTCCCAGTGAAGGATCATATCATAGCCTCTGTGTTTGGTGTTAGAGCAGATGGTAACAGACAGGGGTTGAATTGGCTACCCGGGGCTTTGCCAGGTTTAACTTTAAAATACAGCATTTACCTTGAGTTTTTCTGTTTTCATTTTAGTTTGTTTTTATATCGCAAATACTTATTGAGGTAAAAGTGAATATTACCCCACAGGCAAATGTACTTGAGAAATGTGCTTATTCACCTTCTTTCAAGTCATTGGTCGTTAGCTTAGCATTGATACCGAAAAGACAGAGACTCTAGCCCGGTCTCACACTCTAATATTCGTCGGACCGCCTTTAGCTTTGATTACGGCACGCATTCGCTGTGGCATCGTTTACACAAGCTTCTGCAACGTCACAACATTTATTTCTGTCTTGCATTAATTTTTCACCAAGATCTGGTATTGATGACGGGAGATTCGGACCACTGCGCAAAGTCTTCTCCAGCACATCCCAAAGATTCTCAATCGGGTTCAGGTCTGGACTCTGTGGTGGCCAATCCATGTGTGGAAATGATGTCTCATGCTCCCTGAACCACTCTTTCACAATTTGAGCCCGATGGATCCTGGCATTGTCATCTTGGAACATGCCCGTGCCATCAGGGAAGAAAAAATCCATTGATGAATAACCTGGTCATTCAGTATAGGTAGTCAGCTGACCTCATTCTTTGGGCACATAACATTGCTGAAGCTAGACCAGACCAACTGCAGCAACCCCAGATCATAGCAGCAGTGTATATAATGTGTCCCATTTTTTAAATTCATCCACAAAACAAAGAATGAAATGATGGGATAGCTGTCTTTGCGCTAAACTAAGCTAACTGAGAGTGGTATTGATATTCTCAGCTGGGCGTATGTTTACCAAAATGTCTTATTATTATTATTGGATGTCTTGATCATCGCATGAAATAATCATAAACTTGGAATGGAAGGGAAACAAATATTAAAGCCTTATTTTTACATCCTAAACACACCAAACCATCATCTGATCCAGTCTGAGGGTTTTTGTGATGGATACAGGGCATGAGCATTAGCTATCACCAGTCTCCCAAAGATAATCCAATAAAGGTTTTCCCTTCGGCGTTCTATCCATATATGCTTACTGTTCATGTAGATCCTCTCCTAGATACTAAATGGTAGTATGGTTAGTTAACGCTATGCCCTGTGTCATGAGATTATTTGATTCACAGTGCACATAAACCTGGCCCCTACAGTGCTTCACCCCTCCCTTGTTCTACTCCAACAGCAGAGTTGTACAAATTAAAGTTGGGGTTACTGTGACCCCTGACTTCAGCTGTCGTGTGGGTTATGCTCCAGGCATTGTAGGACCCAGGTGGGCCTCTGTTAATCCTCCTGTGTGGGATACGCAGAGGGCTGACCCTGCGAAAAGCACACAAAGAATCCTCACTGGTGAATTGAATGATCGGATGTGACAGTGTTTCTTTCTGTTTAATCTTCTGTCTTCATTTACATCTTCTTTCTTTGCTTAAATGTCTTCCTTATCTATTCTGCTCTGTTCTCAGGATGAAATCAATCAGATCATGGAGACAAATCTGTGGCTGAGACATGTAAGTTTATGGTGCATGTCTGTAGAAATAGACCTTGAGCAAGGGCATCAAGTATGGATCAAGCCTTCTGTCATACATGATTGTTTGGGGTTGGACTGACAATTTGAATTATTTATAGCGGGAAGCTTTATAACCACATCGATCCTTATCCAAACCCTATAAACAAACTGAGATTGCATGGTCCATTACATATTTTAATAACTGGACAGCAGTCTGGAATTTATTATATTTGCCAAAGTCCATAATATTCCTTTTGACACTGTGACTGTCTACTACTACTACTAGCATCGTACTTACAGTGTACATGTCCTCTGTATGCCATCACAGTTGTGCAATACAGCCCTCGGAGGTTGCCTTATTATTGTTGCTATATGAGTCCCATAAGGATAGCTGGCTGTCCTCAACAGAGGGTCACAAACAGTGGCAAAAAAACCATAAAACACAAACGGTGGTCAATTATATCTGAATAGTGTTTAAGCTCTGTATTTATGCCACAGTGGGAGATGAGGACTTCTCGTTGTTTTTATGAGGGGCATTTTAAAAGAGAATGTGGTTGAAATCAGTCCGAGTAGATTTGTGTGGTAAAAGATAATCATCACTTTTGTATTAGTTTTGTAATTTATAAAGCTGTTTAAAATCAGACTTTTTTTTCCGCTTGACACCTGAATGGAAAGAGCGCCCTTGCCCCAAAAAAGCTTGCAGTCAACACCACTGTCTGTCAGTCCAACTCTAACCCTGACGCTTCCTCTAGCGCCACCATGCGGTGGATACGTTTTTGAGTGATAAATCTCAAAAGCTATTTAAGGGAAAACAAACCCTCATCATTGGTGCAAATGTGCCTTGTATCCAGTGACATTGTAATTTCTCTGATTTGATCTTCATTTAAACTAATGAATCTGTTTTCGTTTTCAGATCTGGAATGACTACAAACTGAGATGGCAACCAAAGGATTTTGGAGGAGTGGAGTTTATTCGAGTGCCGTCCAGCAGAATATGGAAACCAGACATTGTCCTCTACAACAAGTGAGAGTTAAAATGATGATTGTTGAGTGCATTTACAATAAGGATTGCCGTGCATAGACAACCAATAAGGTTGTTTCTTATGCATTTCTCATTTTTAGTTTGCATATTCTAAAGGGGACGTATGAGAATAATCTGAGGGTTTGATTTAATGAAAGCACCCAGGTTATTTGTATTAATATCTCCAATAGGGAATTGATTATATCCTTCAGTTTAATCCAAATTGCTCTTCCTTTTATTTTCTCTCTCGCTCTCTACAGTGCAGTTGGAGATTTCCAGGTTGATGACAAAACAAAAGCCCTGCTTCGCTTCAATGGTGATGTTACCTGGATCCCACCAGCCATATTCAAGAGCTCCTGCAAGATTGACGTGACCTACTTCCCCTTCGACTACCAAAACTGCACCATGAAGTTCGGCTCCTGGACGTACGACAAGGCAAAGATCGATCTTGTGCTAATCGGCTCAACCATCAACCTTAAGGACTTCTGGGAGACGGGCGAGTGGACAATCATCAACGCCCCTGGTTACAAACATGACATTAAGTACAACTGCTGCGAGGAAATCTACACGGATATCACTTACTCTCTGTACATCCGCCGTCTGCCACTCTTCTACACAGTCAACATGATCATCCCCTGCCTCCTCATCTCCTTCCTCACCGTGCTTGTCTTTTACCTGCCGTCTGATTGCGGGGAGAAAATCACTCTGTGCATCTCCGTCCTGCTGTCTTTAACCGTCTTCCTCCTCGTCATCACAGAGACCATCCCTTCCACCTCGTTGGTCATCCCCCTGATTGGAGAGTACCTCCTCTTCACCATGATCTTTGTCACCCTCTCTATTGTCATCACTGTTTTTGTGTTGAACGTCCATTACCGCACACCAAAGACACACACTATGCCCTGCTGGGTGCGGACAGTGTTCCTGGGAATGCTGCCCAGAGTGATGTTCATGAGAAGGCCAGAAAGGGACCCTGAAAGGGTGGAGGCGAGCCGCAACGCTCGGGCGCCTCATTCAAGGCCCTGTGCCATTCATTCGTCAGGTACTTTGCTGAGGCAGCACAAACCTCAGGCCCTGGCCTCCAGCATGGTGTCCAGCCTATCAAACCGCCAACGGCTTTTCAACAACACTGAGCTTTCCAACCTCAATAACTTAAGTGGCACCCTGGGCAAAGGTGCAGGCTCCGCATTCTTGGGCTGTGAGGGCCATTGCAACTGTTGCTGGCACCGGAGATCCAGCAAGCTGCCTGCAGACTCAGGGGGAGGGACCGGGGGACTTGGCAGTCTTGGGGCACTGACTGGAGGCAGTGCTGTCGGGGGAGGAAGTCAGTCCTCCAGCTCTGACTCTCTGGATGGAGGATTAATGTCCCTTTTGCCACTCTCCCCCGAGGTCAGGGAGGCCCTTGAGAGTGTCAAATACATAGCAGAGAACATGAGACTGCAGAATGAAGCACAGGAGGTGAGTGCCCAACACATCTATTTAGGTCAAGATTTTAAGAGTTTAAATGCATTTTGATTTCAAAGAAGTTACTACAGTGTCAACATATCATTGAAACTGTTTCATTTCTCACAGGTGCAGGATGACTGGAAGTACGTCGCCATGGTTATTGACCGGATATTCCTCTGGGTTTTTGTCCTTGTGTGCATCATGGGAACAGCCGGCCTCTTCCTCCAGCCCCTATTACTTTGGGATGATATTTAGATCACTTTGATGAAACAAACACTCCACTGCTGAAGTATTCATTACGTTTAATATTCTCACCATGGCTTCGACCATATGGAGTGGATCCAAGGTCAATATGAAGAGATGATTGTGATTTTGTTTGAAGAAGTGGTTTGAAGGACACTTAAATGTTGAGGACAGGGTTTTTAAAAAAAAGGGGCAAAGATGACGGTGGTTAGTCGTTCTGATGTTTACAACTAGCTTTGAAGTAAATGGCTATGTAATCTATAATACCAAGGCCACACTCCTGCAGAATCAATGATTTTGAAAGGTAAATAACTGTAACAGTGGTTAAAATTACTGAAATGAATGCACCCAATTTCACATTAAGCAATTATGTACATACATGCTATCAAAATCCTAAAAGAAAGCTCAATGTTTAGGTTGTTTTACAAAAAAGAAAAATCTTAGTTTGAAATGTTACATCCACCTTGAGTGCCATACCAAATATTCAATATACAGTGTGTGTCCATGGAGATAAAAAAAATACATCTGGATTTCGATGTTCCTGAGAACCAAGCAAGGATGTGAAAACAGTGCCATCACGTGGTAACTCTTTGTTACTACAAAGGATACTTTCTGAATGTTTTAAAGAGATGTCATCCATTCCACCCTTTTCCAGTTGCTTTATTTATGCTAGTACTTTATGCATTTGAGACATGACATGCTGTGATGCTTTGATCTGGATAGCATGACCTCCTGGAAAGGGTGACATTAAAAATATCTCTGACAATTCTTAAAATGAACATACACACTGTTAGTTCTGCATATTGCTGTAAATAAATCTTTAAGAAAGTTCCATAAAGGGTTTAAGGGAAATCTGTTGTGTCAGTGGGTCTTTCTGAACTACCGGTATTTCTGAAAGATGTGGGATGTTGAAGTAATTTCCAGGAAACCACCGAGGCTCTGTTTATTACTCTGTTCCTCCTCATCTGTGCCCCCTTGGAGCTAACTCAGCTTATTGGATCACAATCAATATAGAGAGTGTGAAAAGTGATGAAGGGTCTTATTGGATTCCCCTCTTTTCTTCATCCACCCATACTTCCTGGCCAAAATCCAATTTTCTGTCATTTCTGCTCTGCCTCTTAACAGCCCCGTGCTTACACCGCAAGTCCGCTGCTGTTGGGGGTTAGGGTTCAATTCTCACAAGTACTTAAAGAACCACTGTTATGCTTTTTTTTGGGGGGGGGGGGGGGGGTCCATAGACTGTATGGGATTTCCCCTTCCCAGTTGTTGTATAGGTTTTTGTGCATGTAAAAGGCTATTTTTCCTCCAGAGGGAGTTTCTCCCCCCCCTGCCTTACATGCCTCCATGAGACTCCTTTGTTTACTTCCCTAACATAATGGCATCACTATGTAACACACACGCTTCTATAGGCTAACGCTGCAACACACTGAACATGATAGGCTAAGAGGCGGGACATCTCTTAGCGGTTGACGCCATCACAACAGAGCCAGCCAGCTAACCAATCAGAGCAGACTGGGCTCTGGTTTCAGACAGAGGGTGAAAAGAGGAGCTGCAGCACAGGCAGTATGAGACAAGTATAGACATTAAAGCATGGAAATATGTCACAGTATAGGCACAAAATACAAATGTGAACCTGAAAATGAGCATAAAAAGCCCCTTTAAAGATATGTGCAGCCGTTGGTCTCAGTATGTCACTGCCTGGTTCTTATTCAGCCATACAAAAGAGATTAGCACAGATGGCGAGCTATGTAATTACAAGAAAATCCAGCCCATATTTAATTGAATGCTGGCGGGGAAGCACAGACAGACAGTATTAGCTGTCTGCCACATCTGATAAGAAACCCCTGGCTAATGAATTTAATTAAAGCTCACTCAGAACCTGTGTGTGGCCGGTCTGCAGGATGGCAGGAGATCTGCCGAACAGATACTGTACGGTGTGCAAAATGAGCTTCTAAAGGTATCAGTGATTTGTTTCTGTTCTTTTGAGAAGTTAAGTCTCTGGAGCTATGAAATGGAAGGAAAGAGACAAAAATGTAAAGACGCCACTGAATGAACAGGAAGTGGCTCATTCTGCACGTTTATTCTTTCACTTGTCTGTGGGTGTAGACCGAAAAGTTCTCTTTTGCTGGGTCTCACAAGTTGCTCCAGAGAGTACAAGTGTCACATTGCTTATCGTCATGAATATGATCACCATTCTTTTGTGTAAGTACATCTACAAGTGATTTAATTTGTTTTTATTATTGAGTAATCATGTGTTCGCATGTACCATGATTCACTTGTAACTTTTCTTTGATTCAAGGGGCTCTCGCACATCAGGTCACAAGCCAAACTAATGGTGAGCTTTCCTTTAGATGTGTGCTGTATTCTCAATATGATTGATTTGCATTGTATCCCTAATCAATACTGTCTCTGTTAAACAACTCAACGTTACAGATATTTCTAGTGCGAAGATCCTGGCCCAGCAGAAAACTGTAAGCGAGAACAGCGACCTTTATTTGACCTGCAGCACGTTTGGGAAAAAGAAAACGATCCAGGTTACTGTTTATTTATGCAAGGATGACCTTTTGGTTAGACAAAAAGACACAGATGCAAGATCAAGATGATACCACCTTCATCATACACAGAGTGGGTCGTCATCATAATGGGAACTACAGCTGTGTCTACACCTCCTTGAAGGACGATTTGCCTGCCAAAGTAACCAAGCAAAGACATGCCATTGAGATTGTGGTTATATGTAAGGATTGTTATCCCTATGGAAGCTTTGTGTCAGAGTTATTTCTCTCAAGTCACATGTTCCTTTCTGTTGCACAGCCAATTTTCTCCCTGCAGATATTTCAGTAGCTGGGCCGTCCACTGTCCAAGAGGGAGACGATGTTGCATTCAGGTGTTCTGTTTCTGGCCCCATGCAAACACTCGGTGAATGTCAGCTCATACAGTCTTACCTGTTGAGAAATGAAATGATATTCCGAGTGCAAGCATTTCATGTCGCCCAGATGGAGGCGATTTTCATCATCGAGGGTGCCGTGGTGAGGGATTCAGGCCCTTACAGCTGTGTGGTGCTGCCATCTAAATGCATCAAGGACAGTGAGAAAACACTGTATGGAAATAACACAGTACTAGTCGAGGTCCAAGGTGAGATGTCAGCTGATATGGTAAAAAAAAAATGCAGTGAAAGGGTTGGATGTTGTATCTGTTTGCTTTAGATGGCTTCAATGTTAAAAAGATCTTTTGAAACTGTAAAATCCATCACATGTGTTTTTTGCTTTCCAGAAAGTTTGATCTTTAGGGTGATGGGGTCTTTAGGAGTGGTAGCCGTGATGATATTACTGGGTCTGGGTCTAGGTCTGTTTTGGATCAACAGACAAGGTCAGTCCATCAGAACGAAATCAAACTGCAAATCATTCATTTTCTGCAGCATAAAACTATCATTGTCTGTCCAGCTAAACAACAGACCTGCTATTAGCACTCATAAATAACGTATTTTCTGTATGACACTAGCTTGTTATATCATAAAGAGCTTCAACTTTCAGTGTGAATGCTTTATTTTACTCTGCTTTTTCCTATTTCAGGATGCCTCTCAGTTTCAAAATCATGGTGAGTTTTGAACCCAGCCTCTTTGATGCTCTCGTTCCAAATCTGTGAAAAATCTTTATTTTTATTTCCTATGTTCAGTGGCTTGTGGATGTTTACTCAATATTTAGAGTGAATTAAAAGATACTGAATCCACATCCGATCCGTCATTCTGAGTTGATTAAAGTGTTTGTCTTACAGTGCAGAGGGTCAGCAGGCGGATGCAGACAGGGTGGAGGAACAGCAGGTGCAGAGAGAGGGAGAGGATCTGGAAGTTCAATATGGTAGGTTGAAAATGGGCTTACCGTAAAGGCAGACTCTGGAGACATGGTAATGAAATAACCTTTGAGGACTTGGAAAGAAAATATAATATAGCTACAATCTGGTCTCTTACTGTCTTCTAATTTGCCTCCTTTTTTGTCTTGAACATTTTTTAAATTAGGCATTTACATGCATTCACGTGATCATACTAACTCCTGAAGAAGAGTAGGAGCTCCAAATATTTTCTTAATTTCATCATGACATGTCTTGTGTAAGAAAAGTGGTAAACAAGAAGTGTGAGTGACAATTAAAATAGCTAATGTATCACTCTCTTATTTGTCTTTCTTTTTTCTACTTAAAACACATTTTTTCTTTTCAAAAGATTCCTTCAACGAGGATCAGGACGAAGAGTAAGAACATGAAATATTTTATTACAAATGATCATTTCAGTGGTATTTTTGGTGGGAAGTCATGATTTGTTTTGTCATGCTATAACGTAGTACCACCACATAACAAGTAATGAATAGCAAAATAAACTGACTTTTGTTTTTTTAAATACTTGTCCGCAATTCTTAGTATAAATACTTGTGTGTTATTTTCCTCAGCTATCAGAACCTAGGTGTAGAGGAGTTAATTTACCCTCCCGATCTTGAAGGAGTGTACAGTGTTGCAGGTAAGAGATAACCTACTTTGAGTTATTACAGAAGGAGTTTTGCTTTGCTTAATCAAGGCACGTAGGTGACTTTGTTTCCAACATGCAGATGAGGGTGATGATGAGTTTCGATGATATTGATCAGATGTGTGCCACCTCACAAAGTTTTAGTGCTTAAGGTACTGTCGAAACCTTACTGTGTACTATAATCATACATAGCGCACACTTGGCAGCGGCAAAGTCAGATCAAATCAAATTTGTTCTTATGCTTGGAGGTTTTTGCTTAACTTACACTGCTCAATAACAAGGGAGAACATAAATAAGCCAAGTTATAATAGTAGAGCTTAGAAGGCATTATGATACGGCATCGTTTTAGATGAGCTGTTTTTATGTAAGTGTGTTCAATGCATCTCACAGGAAACCCACAACTTAATTTGGAGCAGCAGTGCAGATATGTATAGCGTGTTATAGCGTGCTCTCTGACTCACAAAAGCTACCCTGCACTCTCTTTCTGCTTACATACATGTGTATATTTTTAACAATACTTCGCTACCTATCTGTATATATCACGGTTTAGAATTTAGAATTTTTACTTTCAATTTGGTTTTCATATCGCTGTGTGAACCTGTACTGTATGTTCCTCTTCTCTGTTGCTGCATAAACACTTGACTTTCCTCACAGGGATTAATAAAGGTACATGTTATCGTATCTGGTTATGACATTGAAAGAAAAAGTACCAAGAATGAATGCATTCGCGCCAACTTTAACTACAGGGAGCGTTATTTAACTGTGCACCTCTTTATCACAGAGGATCCACCTGCAGGAACAGATCCATCAGGTCTGTATGCCAAGTCATACAGCAACAAAAAGAAAAGTCCTCGTCTTCCCTGATTGAAACTGGAACACGTGCCTGTGATGCGAAGGAACTCGTTTTCTGAAAGTACAGTGCCTCAACAACACCTCAACGCGAAATGATTACTCTCTAATAATTGATAAGCAATAAAGCAGGAGTAGGATCAAAATAAATGAACACGTGGATCCTTTGAAGATTTAAGAGGATTACATTTACTTTTGCATATAATACAGAAATTAATATTCAAAAAAAGAGAGAGAGTTCAGACCATGTTGTACAATCAGTGTCTTATAACTTTCCTACAGTTTGTTGGTAATAGTCATTACTGCAGCTGGTGTAAATTGTGTAAATTGTGTTGATTGATTTGAATATTAAACATTTAGAAAAAATGAATGTTTGCATTTGTAAAAGGGTATCTCAACTTACTAGTACTGACAATAACTGTGGTATTAAAAATTGAAATGTTGGCATCATGGTAGAAATACATACATGATTACATGCATATGGTTTTGACAACTTCGTGCCAAATTACTTTACTAACATAACTATGCTATTTTAATATGATAGTATCTTGAAAATAATCCAGATGAAAATACGCTAATAGATTATATTCTATTACCTATAGGTGATAATTGATAGATACCACAACTACACTTATATTTTAGGTGTATTTCAATTTAAAAAATGCACAATAAACAAAGGTAAAAATTACTTTGACTGATAACATTATTATTATTATTATTATTATTATTATTATTATTATTATTATTATTATTATTATTATTATTATTATCTCTTTATATATATATTTTTTCAACTAAGTTATTTATTATTTCCCACACATTTTTGTACAGATATCACTTCAATTTCTTCATTCATTATTTTGGTCAGACTGGGTTATTGATCATCATTTAATGCCAATCTTTCTTTGTTTTCTCATTTTGTATTAATTCAACACTGTCTGTATCCCCCATTACCAGTGTCCCCCCATGAAAGTTCAACCACAGAGGGCAATGACATTATCTGATAAGAAAAGCCCTCCATCTGCAGCCGTGCCTGTAATGACAAACCCTGTTCTTCATGAGCTACCAATTAAAAGAGGCATTCAATATATGTGTCACTGCTGCTCTCTCATTACTGCTGCAGCTCCTGTGGGAAATACAACAGAGCTGCTGATAGAAATAATTGAGTTACAGCTTTATAATCTGAGCAGCAGTGTGTGCATTGCTGTAAATATTCAATTACTTCACATGAGGGTGACTTTAACTGTATTTTTCACATTTCATTTTTCCTCACATACCAGAGCATTTCTGTTTACTGTGACTGTATTTGCAGCCTGTATTGAAAGCAATTTTCTAACCAGATTGCAAGTGTGTCAGTTAAATAATTATACGCATTTCTACCTACCTGCTGTACCTGCTAAACCTGAATATGGATCGTGTCACCA
Organism: Eleginops maclovinus; assembly: GCF_036324505.1. Taxonomy (NCBI): domain Eukaryota; kingdom Metazoa; phylum Chordata; class Actinopteri; order Perciformes; family Eleginopidae; genus Eleginops; species Eleginops maclovinus. Next base: position 10,101,720 of record NC_086352.1, on the reverse strand, counting down.
TGCTTTTCCCACTCTTATCGGTGTTTGGAAGGGGTTGACCTATTCTCATTGTTATACAGCTTTGTAAAAAAGCCTTACACAACCAACCTTTATCCAGCATTGAAATCTAACAGCATATTCTGCTGTGAGGGCTTACAAATGCAACCATAATTCCCCTGCTGCACCTCGAGAGGGATCATAGCTGGTGGGCTCTGGATATCTGTTAAGTTGTTGTTTTTTCAGTTAATAAAGATGCCCAAACATGATTGTCTATAATAAGATTGTAAAAAAAAAGCAGGACAGAGTTCAGAGGGTTCTCATTTTTTATGTGTTTTCCTTTTCAAGCTCTTCTTACGACATACAAATCTGACAAACACAAGAGGGAGCAAAGTAATGGCTGCAACAGTAGCCAGAAAAGACAGCAGTACATCTACAGAGTGGTAGGAGTACCAGGGCAGTCTGTAGGACTCTGTTCTCAGGTGAGCTGCACCTTTGTGCCTCATGACAAACTCTATCCAGAAGAGGGCGGTATCCAGCGGCTTCATTGGCTGATCTCTGTGCAGCCTGGAGAGTCTCTGCATGCTCAACCTGTAGGAGGGCTCATTCAGGACTTCCTGGATGGCATCCTGAAAGGTGTTGTCTTTGTCCACTGTGGCTAGTGTAAGAATCTTAGCTGCTCCTCTTTCTTGCAGACGCAGCAGGTTGTCGTACTGGTCAAAAAACACAGGTATACCAACCACTGGGACACCGTGATAAATAGCCTCCTGAACACCATTTGTTCCTCCGTGAGCCACAAACAGTTTCACCTTGGGATGTCCTAAAAGGTCATTCTGTGGCAACCAGTCTACCATTAACGTGTTGTTTCCCAGAGTGGCTGGTCTGGCACCTTTGTGTCTCCAGATGACTCTCTGTGGTAATTTAGCAAAAACTGCAGCAACTTTGTCAGTCATATCAGAAGGAAGTCCACTAACAAAGGTCCCCAGAGACATGATGATGACCCCATGCTCTCCAGAACTCTGCACAAACTCCTCTAGGTGCTCAGGAAGATGCTTTGCTGGTTTGCACTGGAACCCTCCGATATAGACAACATTAGGCATGGTGGGACGAGGAAACTCAAACACAAAGTCCACTCTCATCAGCCACAGGTCTGCCCCCTGTAATAAGTCACTATATCGGACTTCTGGGTCGAAGAACTTATCACAAACAGCTTGATACTGAGGGCGGATAAAAAATTCATCCTGAGCTTGCCAAATGAGAGAGAAAAGGAAATTCTTGACTCTTTGAATGAAGGTCATTTTGTCTGACAGTCCTGAGCCGGTCAATGGGACATAAGATAAAGGAGACGGTGCAATGGCCATATGTCCCTCTCCACTAGTTATCCACCGCACATTATAGACTAGAGGCAGCTTAAGAGCGTGAGCCAACAGTATACCCGCACCCCATGCCGGGTCAGTAAGCACCAAGTCATACTTACTCTCCTTTAAACTAGTCATTAAGTCCTTATCTTCAAACATGCCAGTTGCCATTTTGCACATTATTCTATGCATGTTAAACATGGCAGTAAACATCTCCACCTGCAAACTTGCAAAGCTCCAAACTGAGCTCTCTTCTCTTTCTATAGCAAAGATCTTCTTCAGGATCTGGTTGATGAAGTCGTTATTAAAGGCCTCAGTGACAGGAACGGTGATTGTGTCGTAGTGCGGAGAGTCATCCTGGATGTACCAGCTTTTATTGGTCCTCACCACATCAACAGAGTGTCCTCGGGAGTGGAGGGCTTTGATCATGATGTCCATGTTAACCCAGTGGCTGCCTTCTAAAGGCACGATCAAAATCTTCCCTCCGTGACAAATTCTCCACGACAACAACACGAAGGATAATAGGAGAAAAGTTGCATTTCCGTAAAGTGGCATCTTTAACCTGCACATGAAAAAGACAAAAAGACCTGAACTTTAATCACTTTTGATAATAAATCTAACCTTAAATGCTACAAACATCTACTCAAACTTAGTATTTTTACATCAACATTTCCCAAAACAATGGACACAAAAAACACGCAAGATTGATCTGTAACAAACCTGTTTTACATGAAGTAGCTCCGGGTAGCAGGCACTAAGATGTTTGTGTGAAACGCCAAAGGAACCACTCAATACAAAACTAGAAAATCCATGAAAGCTTATATAAGTGGATTATGGATAAGCTTTTCTTTGGGCTGTTCTTCAGGGATGGACAACAATGTGGTCTCATTGTTGAAGTTGTGGGTAGAAATGTGTTAAAGCTACTTATTTGTACCTCTCGAGTGAATTCTGAAGTAGCACGCAGCTTTCAGTATTTGTTATTTATAGTCAATGACATTCTCTTCTTAGAGGAAAGTTTTCTAGTCTTCTAAGGCAATAATAATGATTATCATTTACCTGAGGATAACTGTTTAAGGATCCCAGAGAATCCGCTTCTTGTGAAGGTGTAGTTGCCTTGGATGCATTGGATGTCTTGGGTTGGATTTCAGATGTCTCAGGTTTTTTTAACCACTTTGAGTTCCATGCAAAACATGTTTACCTATTATATAAACAGGAGAGGGGTGTAGATTTCTATAAATCATTTTTGAGGAGTTTAGAAACAATCACTTTTTTCAAGACCCATTTAATCTGTCTCATCCATCAAACAAAGATGGATGAAAAACAAAACCTTTCTTGGATGGAGTAGTAACTGAAAGATCACAGATTTCATCACTACAATCACCAACATGTTTTTGTTGATGGTGCCTGGGTTGCTTTGTGTTGTTTTTGTTTGTTGCTGTAATGTGCAGGCATGGCCATGCTGAGGCAGTGCAGGATGAGCTTCTGGAGCACAGAGTCTTCATCAGTCCTTTTTCATTTCTCAATTTTTTTCTCCCCTCCTTGACTTCTTTCTCCTCCAGACTCTTCCTTGCCTTCTCCACTCACATTTCCTGTGGGTGAGACTAAGACACAAGTCAAGGATTGAGAGAGGAAGGAAGATTTGCAGACTGGGAATTCAGTAATGTCTTGTGCTTGGAGATGTTGATAATGGTGGAGTGAACCTAAGAATCTATTGTATATTGCACTGTATTACATCATTCAAGTTACTTGAATGCAGCAACAAATAACATAGAAAAAAATATTTCTTATGAGACTTGTTTTTCAGTTCAGATCAAGCGTTGTTTTTTGCTAATCCACCGTATGCTAAAAAACTTCCCGGACATACAAAGGCTGCCTCTGTTATGATGTCTTACTAAGAATCGTGTTCCCTAGAAACAAAAGCAGGATTTGTCCCTAACGCAGAAAAGCTTTCAGAGAAACTCAAGTCTGGGCACGAACGTCCGCCTCTTCTTCCCATGCATTCAAAAAAACGATTTAACCGTGTGCACTCCTGAAGAGGTGTGGCTTTTAGAATAATAATCAGTAGATGGTGTTACAAATCTGTGAGACCTAAAGATATTCTTTTCCACTTTCACCTTTCCTCATTTGTTGAAACTAGAATAACAGAAAAGCAAAGTAGAACCATAAGTTTTATTATAATTCTGCCTTACAGAATACATAGCAGATATGCACACATAGAGTAATAGAATGAAGAATGAGAATGATGGTCTTATTCCATCTATGGTGTATCTGAATATCTAGCTGGCAAGCTGTCATTCAATTCCTCTTACAAAGATACATAAAGTTTAAAGTGACTCTATATTTACCACTTCACCCTGCCACCTGCAGGACCAACAGCCATTATATCCTTTGAGGACATGTTGTCTGCCATTTCGTATCTCTATCAGACCTCTACCTATGATGCCAGCAAGTGGAAATGAATGTATTTGTGTGTGAGATGTGGTCCGACGGTGGATGAAGCATGGGTGATTTTATTATTATGTGTTCTACATCAATTGAGTATTTTAATTTATCTCTAAGCTCTGAAATACAGAATAGAAACTCTTATAGACAGAAAAAAGTATTTGAATGATACACTCAGCAAACAAGGCCCCAAAACTGCAGCTTGATCTCTGGCAGATCTGTGGCTGTCAGCCTGAATGTAGTTGGCAGAGCAGGACCATGTCTATGCGGTAATCAAAGTATCCCAGTCTTTAAAATCTCAGATATGACCCATATCGACATGTTAATGTGCTTTGCCTCCATTTGTGGTTTGTTGAACTGCGGCTTAGAGGGTACTTCCAGCATGGTTAGGGACGATGATGCTGGCCCATTTGTAAATAACAGGAATGAAGAGGAGCGCTGAGCCCAGGATCGACACCAGGAGGAAGGCCCAAAGAAACACTCGATCCAGGACCTGGGCTACAAATTTCCAGTCTTGAACCACCTGCAGCAAAAGAGATGCACATGTCAGCACATGTATGTTTTTCTGTATGTAAATGGTCTGCAAAGGCTTAAATCCCAAAGTTCCTTCCAGAGGGAGCCCTCCCGCACACACACACCCCTGCCTGAAACACATCAATTGTAGTGCTTTGTTTATTTCTGCGACATGGTGACATCACTATATAACCCCACGCTTCTTTTGGCCAATGTGCCAAAACGTTGTACGTAATAGCCTAAGGGTCGGGACATCTCTAAGCAGTTGACCAATCACAACACAGCCGGCCTGCTAACCAATTTGAGCAGACTGGGCTCTGGTTTCAGACAGAGGGAGGAAAGAGGTGCTGTAGCACAGGCAGTATGAGAAAATAAGGCACTTTTTGAGCATTACAATTATTATTTTTTAACTAAAATGAGCATAATATGGCCCCTTTAACCAAATATTGTATTACTTATGATGTACAAATACATGAAATCCAACAGACTTACCTCTCGGACCTCATTTTCTTTAACCACATGCATGGTAATGTAGCGAATAGAATCCAAAGCTGCTTGTAGGTTATGTCTGGTGTAGAGCAGAGGTGTAAGTTCAGACTTTGAGTTCTTCATCATACCCAGACCTCCTGCTCTGGCTATATCAGCTGGGGCGTAACGGTCCACATGGCTGCGCATGCACAGCAGCTTAGGCAGTCGATGCAGGAAGATCTTCCTCACCCAGGGTGCCATGCCATGATGTGTAGATGAGGAGCGATGGTGGATGTTGATGGCAAAGACGGTGATGATGATGGACAGTGTAACGAAGATCATAGTGAAGACGAGGTACTCCCCGATGAGAGGGATAGCCTTCGAAGAGGAAGGAATGATTTCCTCAATGACCAGGAGGAAAACTGTGAGCGACACCAGGACAGAGGTGCAGAGAGAGATCTTCTCGCCACCGTTAGAGGGCAGGTAGAAGACGAGGATGGTGAGGAAGGACAGGCCTATGCAGGGTATGATGAGGAAGAGGGTGTAGAAAAGAGGCAACCGGCGGATGATGAAGAAGTAGGTGATGGTGGGATAGGTAGAGCTGCTGTCTGTCCTCAGACCACGGCTGCCTGTGGCCTTCACTATCTCCCATTCACCGTTGTCAAAATAGTCCTGCTTGTCCACATGGAAGTCTTCGAGAGTTATGTCCACCTGTTAAATATAGAGTGAAATCTCATGTCAATCACTAGTCATGACTAGCACTATATTTTCTGTGGAGTAAAGTCTCACCTGGGAGCCATCATATGTCCAAGAGCCAAACTTCATTGAACAGTTCTGGAGGTCGAAGGGGAAGAAGGTGACATCAATGGTGCAGGCTGATTTGTAATTGGCTGGTGGTGTCCATGTTATAGTACCATCATACTTAACAACTGCCTTAGTGACAGTTCCCTCGAAACGCCCGTCTGAACTGTTGAAAGAAATTACTTTCCTATAAGACTGTTAATCTTACAGCGCTGTCATCATCTCAGTGGGGCCATGAATAACATAGACATTTTGGAAAAAATAAAATGCACGACATGTTATTTCTTCCTTATGTTATGGAACATACTTATCATACAGTACAACGTCGGGAAGCCAGATCCTGTTAGAAGGTACTCGGATGGTTGTAATGCCCTGATAGTCACCAGGGTTCCATCTTAGTTTCCTATCAGTCCACTCCTAGATAAAGGAAAAATAAATTGTAAAACTCATCCAAAACATCTACACAATGCAGCTTTTAAGTAAAAGTTTGAGATTGACAACAAAGTAAAAATGACTGCTTTTGAATGGAAGTTTAGGGACCTGTTTATAATGTGCAATGTCTCAGTTAGTTAAGAAGGTCTGGTAGTCTTTTTGATAAGCTAGGCTATCTGGCTGCTAGCTTTAGCTTAACTGCATCAAATCTCTCATCTAACTCCTTGCATCGAAGACAAAATCATTGTTTTAATGCGAAACTTTTCCTGAGATGTTGTATATTTTGTGTAATGTTAAATTTAGCTAGCATACACCATTTGGTCCGGGCCCGAGGGAAAGGTACAGCTAAATATGGCACAATATACCAAATCTGTTTAATGAGGAAAATATGCTATACACGACAAATACCTTGTGAAAGAATTAACGCTGGAAGGTAAACCAGTGTATGAAAAAAACTATAGTTCAGTCTTCCCATTCTAAATCAAAAAAGTGACCGCCAAAGAAAGGCAATACATACAATTACTAAATCTGACACTGACATACTTAGCAAATGACATGTATGATGGATGGACATCACCACAGGGGGCATTGCCCTTCCATCAGGTACTGTAATCCATCACTTTGAAAGGGAGCAACTGACCCCGATGGCAGAGTCTACTCTGTGGAGATAACTCAAAGGAAGCCCGACAGACAGGACACTCGAGGCCATGAATAAGGCTGACAGGAGCTGGGAAGAGGCGGCTGGTGGAGCCAGGTGCGTGGGCACAGGGCCCAAAGGACTCATATGAGAACTGTCAGTGAAATGCCACCAGACCAGATTAAAAAAGGGTGCCTCTAAATGCCATGTTTTGTCAGAGGTTGTTTAAGAGAATTTCCTCAACCATAAAGTAAGCACTGCCAGCCTTTAACCTGCATGATTCAAAATGAGAGCTACATTTAATAAGTAGGTTAAATGTGAAGTACACTTGCCTGTTTCATCCACACATTGGTTGTCATTCGTTGATTTTTCTCATCCTAAAACAGTGGAAAAACCAGTAATTCAATTTCAATTAAAAAAAAAAACAAGTGGAAAAAAAGTCATAATACCACTCTGTCTTTCAACCCCAACTTGATCTACATTCATAGGCTGTAGTTAACACATCAGAGGCCCAAGACTCAATTGTATCAATAATCAGTGCTTTTCTTTCTTACCACATCAACTAGCTGGGAGATGGCCAGGCCAAACTTCACGCTGATCGTCTGGTTCAGGTATTCCACCGGACGGACCCATTTCTGGTAGTTTACAAAGAGGTATTTGAACAGCTTATCCTCTGCTTTTGCAAAAGAGGAGAGTTTTGGAACCCCTAAAAGGTGCGGAAAAAAGCCAGGGTTACATTTTATAATACAGTTTATATCAACTTTTAGGTGCAACAGTATCTTTGATTTATTCAGTAGAGCAATGTTTGATAATGAATCCATTTACAGCTCTGTTTCTGTTATCCGCTCAAATGGCACTGCAATAATTTCTATAACTTGGCTACATGGTCATCTATAGCTTATGGATATAACCTTCGTGGTAAAGCTTTGGTTTCAAGACAAAAAAATAGAACAAAACACACACAGTACATACAATCCTCACAATGAATGAAAGCCGTAAGATCAATGCCCAGATGATTAGCTGTGACCCATGTCTGCTCTCTATAAGCAACAGAGAAAAAAAGGGTGTCCTGAAAGTAGTGTCAACAGCAAAGGATATATTTAATAAAGCAGTCACGATTGCCTGTCAACTGGAGCCCACATTATAGAATGTATATGAGAAGTAGAAATAGTCACCTTAATAGGAAAAGAGGGTGGAGGTACAACCACATTCATGAACTGAAAACACACTGTGAAATGGTTAAAGGCAAGGCCGGAAATTACTCATAATAATCACAAGGAGAAAAAGCTCTTAATACGCTGCTTTATCATCATTTTAATTTAAATGGGAAAATAATTTAGTGACCAGGAAGCTATACATTGTTTGGGGAACACTTGTTGAATTATTCAATTGAGAAGTAGGATCATTTTCTCACAGACTTCTATACAATCTGACTTCTTTGCAACCAGTAGATGTGGCCTGTTGGTCAACATATTTCAGAGTTTTAAACTTTGTCCAGCCAATATACAGTACTGTTTGAGTCTCCAAAAAATTCCAGTCGGATGTTTATGTTGTTATTCCATGAAAAAAGATACTTTAGAAACAATGAATGGCACATTTAGAGAGAAATGTCATATCAACGAGGCACATTTGAATACGATTGGAGGAAGCATGGCAGAGATGGTGGAGAGAGAGGAGTACAATGACCCCAAAATGTTTGCAAATATTTCTGAGACAGACATGAATTAATTTGCTGGATCAAAATGGTTAATTGCCAAAAAACAGAAAGCCTACTTAGCGTGCCAATTCACATTTATTTCTCCATCACTATTTATTTCTGATCCAGTTTTAACTGGAGTTTTGCCCCAAAAGTCTATATACACTTTATGTTTCTGTCAATACATTCAGGACAATCAGACTGGGTGACAACACATGTAGATATTGCATTATGTGGAGTTACAAGATGAGTGTGATTGTACAAAACAGTGCAGGCAGAATCAGTTAAACTGCTTCATTGTTATCCCGAAGCAGAGCTCCCCTACAATGAACAAACATATTAATTACATTTTGAATTAAACTCTATATCTTTGACCCTGCTGTTTAAATCTTTCACCAATGCGGTTCTAAACTCAATTTATGGATGGAGAATGTGGCTGCAAATCTAGCCCAAGACTGACCACAAATGTATGGTGTCGCCCTCTCAGTGTGTGCGGATCAATAAAGACAAGGCTGCAACACCCTAAATCGATGACTGTGTGATAAGCAAATTCATCATTTCTACAGCATCTCCTCCCACTATCACCAGCACTTTGCTCGACTGAAGAACCAGCAGCTGGTCTCTACATATTTCTGTTTAAGTAAACCTCATGCTGAGCAACATTAATATTTAATACGAACATTGTTTTCCTGGGTCAATACTGTTTGTAAAGTGTAGTGGGTGGTATAACACAAAAATCTATATAAATTAAACATGTAATACATAATGTATGTAAAGTGTGCTCTTGTACAGTGAGGATTACAGTGAGATGCAGCCAAATATGTAAAACATCAAAAAACAGAAAGAGAGACCCTCAGAATGTAAAGCAGGAGGCACCCATAAGGTTTATACACATGTGCATAACATACCGTGTATGTGCACACACCTATACTGTACAGTTGAGACACACATGCAGACAAATATGCACACGATGTCATGGCAACAGCGGTACCCCACTTTCCTCCTCTCCTGCAACATGCCGTTAATCTCTGTGTTGTGCAGATAGTAATAACCTCCCCCCTTCATTCCTCCCCTATATTCCTCACCTGCCGACAAGCAGTATCTTCAAAGTTAACTGAGCTTATCACCTGACCTGGTCATGTGACATCCAAACTGAACTTTAATCACCTTAGATTACTTAGAATGAAGGATAGCCGTCATTTCCGTGTAACTTTAGATAAGCAGCTTTACTATGTTGTTTGCTCCTGTTGTTTTCCCTGCTTTTTGACAATGTACTGCCAGCCTCATAGTAGTGTGCATCCTATGGCTTTCCTGGACTAAAGAAATAATTGGATAATGCACTCATACTTTTTTGATTTAACTGACAGATCTGTAAAACTGAGTTCCTCCAAAAGCATCACTTTTAATCGTGTGTACCAAAGAGATGCTCGGAAGTTTCTTGGAAATACAAGGTAAGTTACTCAGCATGAAAACAAGGAAATGACTAATCAAACCAAGAGGTATTAGCTGACTGAAAACAAAAGGAAAAATGTGTCAAGCAATGACTAAGAGGTGCAGCCCAGATTTCATAATAAGGACATGATGCTTTGTGTCAGTAAAATTGACTGGTGCAATACAATCAAACCTACATTATTGAGTAAGTTGTTATCATGTCAGATAACGTTAACCATGACAATCTTTCCCATCCATCCAACATGGCCTGAATGCCACAGCATTAACCCACTGTTTTCCTGGTCCTGTGCATTACTGATTACTCGTAACTTAACAAAGATGGTCACATAAACTGTGAATCCCTAATAAGTCAGCAAGGCTCATACTGTAGGAAACCCGATCACAAACTAAAATCATGAACCCCTCTTTAAAACAAAGGAAATCAATCAGAACAAATGTAAAACTTGATTTGAGAAAGTAAGTGGTCACACCAGTACTGTTTGTTTGTCTTAGCAACTTCTGTTTACTCTTTAATGACAATCTGCCAATTTCTACATCTTTCTTTGAATCTGAATATCCCTTAGAGACTTAGCTGCAACTATACCATCTGTAATTTGATGAGGCATTCCCAGTCCTTGTGAAACTTACGCAATGAGTGGCACAGGTGGCAGCAGCAAAGCAGCGGCAGCAGCAGCAGCAGTGCTAGAGAGGTGGCTGCCCCTCCTGCTCTCAGCATCATATCAGAGGTGGCACTGGATCCACACGACTGGTCCCTCGGGCATCACAGAGCTGGAAAAATATATCAATACCAGTGGTTATGAAATACTGCTGCTTTTGTGTACAACAGGCAAATATCTGAGCGATTATGGCTTCATTCAAACCTTGGTTCAGGGTTCAAATCCCAAGGCAGCAAACCCTCCTCCTCTCTAATAAAGCTATACGTTCAATCACAGTTCCTGATTTCAGTGAAAAGCTGAGCAAAGCTTAAACCCCTAATGTCGTCAATACTAAACTGCATCCATCACACATTTTATAGCCTCCTTTACAAGCCAAGATGAAATCTGTCATCACCTTGCTAACTTGACCCTCTCAAAGGTGATTAATACATTTACACAGAAAGCATTCAAATGCTGTATACATACCCGCTCTGAGTGTCTTCCATCAAAACCCAATCCAGAGTGGTGGAGGCAGTGGTGGAGGCTGTGGGAGTCTTGACGACAACGACGATGCTGCTCTAGCGCTCCTCCATTCCATGCAGGTTCTTTCTCTCGCCTCAAACAGATGCTGCTTCACTCCCTGCTGCTTCCAATAGTGCACGGGCAATGCATCCTCCTCTCCTGCTGCTCCTCCTCCTCTTCCTACAGAGAGTCCGCCCCCCCACGCACACCTCCCCTTCCCCTTCTCCCGGCATTCTGTGGTCACTAATCATAAACGGGAATAGTCGATGCCTCCGTGCAGCCACCTTACTGCCTCTCCACAGCAGCGTTAGGGAATCACAAGTGCAGCTCTGCCACTGAACTTGTGATGTTACATGCCTCTTTGTGTGTGTGTGTGTGTGTGTGTGTGTGTGTGTGTGTGTGTGTGTGTGTGTGTGTGTGTGTGTGTGTGTGTGTGTGTGTGTGTGTGTGTGTGTGTGTGTGTGTGTGTGTGTGTGTGTGTGTGTGTGTGTGTGTGTGTGTGTCTGCTTCCATGGCGACAGCATATTGTGGGACTCAGATGCTTTGGGATAGGGGCAGGGGGGGCATAATCTGCTTGTGTTAACCCATCACCATTAATATCTGGTTTTGAGGTGTATCGTGTATTCGCCTTTTTATTATGTGCTCATAAAACATTTTGCATTTACTTCTGCATATTCTTTTTGATTCATTGACATTTAATTTAAATGTGTTTACATTTTAGAACCTGTTAAGATTGTGTTTCCTTCCCTTCTCTAAAGAGTATTTTTACACATTTTCTTGGAGGTTTTCACAATTAAATCAATAAAAATCATTTAACACCAAAGTTCTAGATGCAATCTTTCTTTGTAAAAGGCAAAATACTGATCATATTGACTCCGGAGTTTATGATTGATGAAATTGATCATACATTAAACCAATCAGTATCATAACATTTTAGTTGATAACTCAAACAAAACATCCACTGTTTCGGTAGTGAACACAGTATTTTGTTTTCAAGGTTAAATCACATTCCCCTAACCTTATTGCTTAATTCAACTCATAACATGCCTTATGTTTGGAACTTTACAACACAAATGTTTTGGTACAATAGAATCATTTTATTTTTTTAAGACATAACAATTGTTCATCCATAACCATAAATGATGCTTTTGTATATATTTAGCTTAGCACTATCTAATTGAATGCCTTGGGTTCCAATAGAGCATAACATAATCTTAGTAAATAGGCTATCTATGACTGAATACTGAATTGTTTTGGTAAATTGTTTTTCTTGGAACTAATTCGGTAGAAGGTCCGACATGTTCAAAACGGATAGCAAGACTACGATTTATATGCAGTATAATTAGGACCTAAAGCCTTGAAGACTCCTGCTTTTAGGAAATAATGAATTCCATGATAATTTGTCCCTTAAGTAACCTTTGGATTATGTAAAATGACTTTCTTTAGAAGTTGTGTAATAAAACAATCTTACTTCATCAATATGACAAGCTCCCTCTACACAATTGCTTGCAGGAATGCAAAACCATGCATTCAAACCAACACCACCTATAACATATTCTATAAATAAGATAATGCAACACATTCATGAATCCATGCCATGGGTGAGAGGTGGCAATCCAGGTGATGAGCTGCAGCTGAGGAGGAGTAGAGGTGGGAATCCAAATGTAGGTCAGCCACGCCCAGCCGGGGAGACACAGTGACGGGAAAAGGGAGGCAGTAAAGTGAGTGGATCCTCAAAAATCACTAGAGGCTCAAGCTTGTAGTCCGAAGCAGGATTTGGGCTCCGGGGCAGGTTAAATTCTAGATAAGAGAGCAACTCTGTGAAAGCACCGCCTTCTGACCAATCAAAGCTCGGTGTACGGAGTTTAAAGCAATGAAGTCATATTACTGGATAAAGGAAGAACAGTTTAAACTGCCGTATGCAGGAAAGACGGCTGGTAAAAAGTCGCCGACTGAGTGAACATGAAAATGAATAGAATATAGCTGACCATCTGCAGAACGATTGTATTACATCTGCGGTAAGTGATCTCACTTAACTATCTGCCACAACGTAAGTAACTGGGTAGAGCAAAGTAACTCAGAGTTAACTTACAGTGCCGCTGAGGTGTAGTGTCAGGAGTATTACCAGCCGTCCTTCATGCACTTTTCAGCTCCACCTGTGTTTCCTTCATCCTGGATTAAGTGCCATGGATGTTAAAGTGTACGGTCTTCATATTTGGATGAGGCTCCGCTGTCAGTACGCTTCCCATGTTTGTGATTGGTCCAATGTTGCTAACCTCGCCCCTTTCATGTGAATGCGCTCATAGCGGACAGAAACCCTGGGTTGATTCGAGAGGTGATATTCAGCGTCGTAGGAGTGCTTTGCGAGACCCCGTTTGTTAAGGTCAGTTGGGGTTTGTTGAACTGGTTTCGTAGTACGGGCCTCAAGCCTCCTCCAGGATCCTTGAGAGACAGAAAAACTGGCGTTGCACAACCAGGCCGGGTTGCGCATTTTTCCTCCTCAATCTGAGGTTGGACTATCGGTCCCAGCAGTGTGATTTTTTGTTTGTTGATAATGTGTCAGTCGTGGTAGTTTCGTTTCCACTCTGTGAAAGCTACACACAGTCTACATAGATTAGACTGAGCAAAAGAATGATTAACACTCAGAAACTGTAAAGCTGGCAAGTCAAGTAAATGTATGTTATGCTCTCAAAGTATTGCTTGAAATTTCAGTCTACTTCTGCTTTGATCCAATGCAGTCTTTGAAATAACTACTTGCTGTCTTTACTCATTAACAAGTAACTTAATTATAGTGAGCAAAGTTGTCTACGAATTACGAATGGCACTTCCTAAAGTACAGACTTTGGATTTGTTTAACCTTATAAACTGATATGCCAGATAAGGTACTGGATATGTAATGTTAATCAATTATTTGTGTGTGTGTGTGTGTGTGTGTGTGTGTGTGTGTGTGTGTGTGTGTGTGTGTGTGTGTGTGTGTGTGTGTGTGTGTGTGTGTGTGTGTGTGTGTGTGTGTGTGTGTGTGTGTGTGTGTGTGTGTGTGGTTCCAATGGAATAACTTTTGAGGTATTAATGAAAGTCAGAAATAATAGTATCTTAATAAAATAATCCTGTGTTTCCTGCAGCATGGACATTTTGTTGAATTATGTTCAGTTGTACAGCTCTGCTGTTATTACCCTTGATTCATTGGTCGTCCATTGTTTTCATTTCAGATGGGGTTGGTCCATTGCTGCAGTGCCTTGCTGCTGCTTGTCTTTATTCCCAAAGGCTGTCATGGAGGAAACATGTTGGTCTTACCCGCTGACGGTAGCCACTGGCTCAACATGGATATTCTAATTAAGGCTTTGCACTCCAGAGGACACAATGTAACTGTTGTCCGTTCTAGCAGAAGCTGGTACATCAAGGAAAAATCCTCTTATTACAATACTTATACAGTTCAAGTGGAGAGGAGTATCGATCAGAAGTTCATTACCAAACTCATATCTGAGTCCTTAAAATTTGAAAGGGGGGCTATTCCCTTGACAAGTTTTCTAAACGCGGCTGTAGGAATGATAGGCGTGTTTGTGGATGCTCATACCACCGTGGGTGAATTAGTATCAGCAATGCTAGATGACAAACAGTTAATGAGAACCCTAAAGGACAGCAAGTTCGACATGGTACTCACCGACCCATGCTGGGGCCATGGGGTTATTTTAGCCAAATATTTGAACCTTCCTTTGGTTTATAATGTTCGTTGGCTACTTTCTGGAGAGGCTCATCTTGCTATTGCTCCTTCCCCTTTATCATATATCCCTATAACTGGATCTGGACACACTGATACAATGACCTTTTTTCAGAGAGTAAAAAATGTTTTATACCAACTAAATAACCTCATACAACACCAAGTGGTGGTGAAGCTAGTATACCAGAAATTGTGTGACAAATACCTTGGGTCTGATATTGACTTTAACCAGTTATTGCTTGGTGCAGACATCTGGCTGATGAGAGTGGACTTTGTGTTTGAGTTTCCTCGTCCCACCATGCCTAATGTTGTCTATATCGGAGGGTTCCAGTGCAAACCAGCAAAGCCTCTTCCTGAGCACCTGGAGGAGTTTGTGCAGAGTTCTGGAGAGCATGGGGTCATCATCATGTCTCTGGGGAGCTTTGTAAGTGAACTTCCCTCTGATATGGCAAATGGGATCGCTGCAACTTTTGCTAAATTACCCCAAAGAGTCATCTGGAGATATACAGGTCCCAGACCAGCCACTCTGGGCAACAACACGTTAATGGTAGACTGGATGCCACAGAATGACCTTTTAGGACATCCCAAGATAAAACTTTTTGTGGCTCACGGAGGAACAAATGGTGTTCAGGAGGCTATTTATCACGGTGTCCCAGTTGTTGGTCTGCCGCTGTTTTTCGACCAATTTGACAACCTGCTGCGTCTAAAGGAGAGAGGCGCCGCTAAACTTACTACCATTCGAACAGTGGACCAAGGCAACACCTTTCAGGATGCCATCCAGGAAGTCCTGAATGAGCCCTCCTACAGGTTGAACATGCAGAGACTCTCCAGACTGCACAGAGATCAGCCAATGAAGTCGCTGGATACCGCCCTCTTCTGGATAGAGTTTGTCATGAGGCACAAAGGTGCAGCTCACCTGAGAACAGAGTCCTACAGACTGCCCTGGTACTCCTACCACTCTGTAGATGTGATTTTGTTCCTGGTTGGAGCTTTGCTACTTGTGATCTTCACTTTCTTCATTTTCATCAGGTGTTTGTGCACCACAATGTGTAAATCTAAAGTGAAACGTGATTAAGCATTCAATGGATATAAATTGTGGACATTGAATACAAATGATTTATCAACATGAAAGTTGATTTTAGGAGTAAAGTTATGGACTTATATAAGATGGTTTGAGTGCTCATTAATGGAACATTTGACAGCTGATAAGCTTTAGCATTTTTCTTTGTCATTTGGATTAGTCTGATCATATTTGAATAAAGTATTGATGTTTTAGCATTTTTCATAATGTAACAAGCAGAATACGTGGAATTTGAGAATCTTGTCGTGTTTAATTAGTCACAATGTGGATTCTGTTTGACCTTTGTTCACATTATGCAGAACTAGTTCTTAAACCTAAAAGTAGCTGTTATGAACATAAACTTGTCACTAAAAGAGATTCACAGGCTTTGATTACTTTGCTGTGATTAATCCTGGAGAAGCTGACAAATGTTTTCAGACTCATTCACATAAATTGTTTTTTCTGTTTGCCAGTTTTACACCTCCAACCAACAGGCAGTGCGTCTGTATTTTTACATGCCTAATGTAAACGCACTGAAGGAGTCATCGCAGCTTCAGGTGTTCATGCTTTGTGTGACAACAGTTTTTAAATATGCCATGCCGAGCTGAAGCCTTTTTTATATGTGTGTTTTTCTGCTTGCATGCTGTGCACCTCTGTTTCACCTCCACCAGCCACTGCTTCCTGATGTTCTCCTGTATGTTATTTTAATGTTTGATCAGATTTTATCAAAATAATTGTATAAACTAAATTGATGTTTTGACATTTTTTAACCAATGTCAACATTATTGCTGATATGAAATTACTTTTTTATTCTTCTCGTAAACCTTTAGACGCAAAGCTCAGTACATTTTCTGTGTAATTGCAATACAATTGAATTCTACATTCACTTGTGTTTTTTTATGTGACTGTCTTACTCAACATGAGGATGTGAAACATTATGACAAATAGAAGCATGAGAAAGCTATTAATAGATATGATGTAATGTCAGTGCTGTAAAGTAGATTTACTCAAGGACTGTAGTTGAGTACAATTTTGAGATACTTGTACTTTACATGAGTGTTTCCATGTTCTGCTACTTTGTACTTCTACTCCACTACAACTCAGGGGGGAAATGGTGTACTTTTACTCCCCTACATATTATTTAATACCTTTAGTTACTTTGCATATTTGGATTAATGATTTTAAATGTAATCAACACTTCAATGACTTTAGTTACACCTATAGTAAATTCACAAGTTACCCAGCAATAAATCAAATCAAATACATTTGGTCCACTGTTACCAGTTCGATAACACCTTAATGAGTCAATAATTATAATCAAAACACATGATATATATTATTCTGAAATGAACCAAACTGCATCATGTGTACTTTTGGTGCTTATTGTATATTTTGATGGTAATACTTTTTTTTACTTTTACTTGTGTAAGATTTTGAATGCAGGACTTTTACTTGTAACAGAGTATTCCTACACTCTGGTACTTCTACCTAAGTACAAGCTCTGAGTCCTTCTTCCACCTCTGTGTAATGAGGAAGCTACTGTAAACAGAGCACTTTAACTCAGAAAAACGGATTAACAGTCTCTCACTACTCAACGGACAAAAATGCTATGATAAATATGACACGAGAAGTGGCAAGGTAAAAAAAATGCACACTATGCATTGATATCGCCGGGAAAAAAATAGCTGCAAACTGTATATGATCGCTGCTGTCTGTCCCACTTGAAACTGAGGTATAGCCTATCTTGAAGCGATGTTTGTGAAGATGATGAGGAAGTCTCCGGAGACACCAGCTTGTATATAATAAGGTTTATTACAAACAGCATAGTATCATACACCAACACGGGCAATACGAGGTTCCCAGAGCCAATTGTGGAAGCCCCCCCCCCGAACTGTCTTTGTGCATACCATTTATAGGAGAAAATGTGTGTGCGTGTCCAAAGTGTGTGTGCTCACATGATGTAATCAATGACAATGTATGCCTCACTAAGTGACATGTATCCGTTCCTAGGGGCCCCCTAATTTATTCCAGACGTTGTCATACAACATCCGAATGCCCACCAAATGGCCCCTGAACGACATCTTCTCTGCACTCTCTATGACCTCAGAGCAGTGGCGGCTGGCCAATAGAGGGCGCTAGGGCGCCGCCCCACCACTCACCTCTCACCACATTTCCTTGAATAAGACATAAAAAAAATGAAATAAAAATGAAATAATAAAATAAAAATATTTCGAAATATATGTATATATTTTTTTAGATGTGCAAGATAAATATTTCATAGTTAATGATGAGTAAAGTTGTTTCATTCGTTGACATTGACTGATTGGTGACGTATTTCCGCCCTGGGGCGCAGGAATCTTTGCCCATAGACTCTCGTTAAAAGTTGTACATGCGCAGTAGCTCCTCTTCAATACAAGAGATAGGACGATGTTGGGGCGCACCTCTCCTGCGCCCCGAGCTGAATGCAGCTGGATTTGGCGGCGGGGCTGACGTCACAGCCTTCCGTCATAAAGTATGTGTATTGTCCATGTTATATATGATATATATTATTTAAATATATAGATATAGAGATATATCTAGAGATAGATAGATATAGAGATAGATAGATATTTATTATATATGTATATTGGCCATCTGTATAGTAATATAGCACATCTGTATATTTGTTCATACTACATCTGTTTATACTATGCCAATTATTCCAACCTCTTTATACTGCCCTTATCTTTACATAATCACTCTTAACTGCATATACTGTACATACTCTATATATCGCACTTGTTTCTCTTTGCACTTCTATCTATCTATCTATCTATCTATCTATCTATCTATAATGTTGTTTTTGTTGTTTTCATTTATGTAAATACACTCGTTTGATACCTTAGTACATGTATGCATGCTTTTTTTTTTTTGTATACATTTTGGAGTTATAGCCCCCCCTGGAGAAAACTCCACCAGCCGCCACTGCCTCAGAGAGTAACTAACTGTGTATCTGAACCGATTTAACTAACTGTATGTATTCATTAAATCTGTTCATGGACAGATTTAATACACCACAAAACCATGCAAACAGAGCAGAGTCGGGGCCAGAGCAGATCTACTGGAGGGGCATTGGGTCATTGGCGGGGGGGGGGGGGGGCTTGCTTGCTTTTGTGACATTAAAAACTCTTTAGCAACTTCGAACTCAGCGTCAATTATAGTCGATTGGGACAGATCGAGAATATGCTTCACAGCTGGTAGGAGGGGCATCAATGACCGCTAGGGGGGGGCACGGCCCTCGAATGCCCCCCCTTAGCGCCGGCACTGAAACAGAGTGACTGTTAAATAACTTCAGAGCGCTACATGAACCACGTGACTGTATGGCTGTTGGATCAGGGGGCGTGGTACCTGTATTTAAAACACCATGTTACCTTTCAGTCATCATTTCCCATCACAACTGCTCACAGACTCTACTGCCGCTAGACTAAATAGTTCCCCCGCGTCATTTGTTCCCGTGTGGAGGAACAATGCAGACCACAGTAAGAAACACTTTTTTATTTACAATGTTTGACCTCATGTGCTTGTTTGGTGTATCTTTCCTACACTTTGTAATGGGAGAAATACAAGTATTTTTATGTCAAAACAATTGAGTTTCACTTAAATATTTTAAACCTAAAAAAAAAAAACAGCATTGTGGTTTTTATTGAAAAGTGATGGAGGTTAACAGTTCAAGTAAATTAGGAATAGTGTTATCACAAGAGCTAAGCCCATGTTTTTTTTTGGGTTGTTGTTTGTTTTGAAATTAAGTTTAAAACGACCAATGTCTATATCTACATCTTCACTTTATTTCTTATATTCACCATGGTCAATTCATTTTCCATTGCTTTCATTTCAGATGGGGTTGATCCATTGCTGCAGTGCCTTGCTGCTGCTTGCCTTTATTCCCAAAGGCTGTCATGGAGGAAACATTTTGGTCTTACCCACTGAGGGGAGCCACTGGATCAACATGGATATTCTAGTTAAGGCTTTGCACTCCAGAGGACACAACATAACTGTTGTGCGTTCTAACAATAGCTGGTACATCAAGGAAAAATCCTCTTATTACAATTCTTATACAGTTCAAGTGGAGAGGAGTATCGATCAGAAGTTCATGACAGAATTTATTGGTAAAGTCATGGAATTTGAAACAGGGTCTCAAACATTGACAGAATACATTGGAATGATGAGGTATTTTTTGGAAATTCACCATATGGGGGGTGAATTAGTATCAGCAATGCTAGAGGACAAAGAGTTAATGAGAATCCTAAAGGACAGTAAGTTTGACCTGGTACTCACCGACCCCACCTGTGGCCTTGGGGTCATTTTGGCCAAATATTTAAACCTTCCTTTAGTTTATAATGTTCGTATGGCATTGGCTGGAGAGGCTCATCTTGCTATTGCTCCGTCACCTTTATCTTTTGTTCCTGTAACAGGATCGGGAAACACTGATAAGATGACCTTCATTCAGAGAGTAAAAAATGTCTTTTGGCAACTACAACTCTTCATCCTACAGGAGGCAGTGACAAAGGGAATTTACCAGAAATTGTGTGACAAATATCTTGGGTCCGATATTAACTTTAACCATTTAATGCTTGAAGCAGACATCTGGCTGATGAGAGTGGACTTTGTGTTGGAGTTTCCTCGACCCACCATGCCTAATGTTGTCTATATTGGAGGGTTTCAATGTGAACCAGCAATGCCTCTTCCTGAGCACCTAGAGGAGTTTGTGCAGAGTTCTGGAGAGCATGGGGTCATCATCATGTCTCTGGGGAGCTTTGTAAAAGAACTTCCTGCTGATATAACAAACAAGATCGCTGCAACTTTTGCTAAATTACCACAGAGAGTCATCTGGAGACATAAAGGTGCCAGACCAGCCACTCTGGGCAACAACACTTTAATAGTAGACTGGATGCCACAGAAGGACCTTTTAGGACATCCCAAGGTGAAACTGTTTGTGGCTCACGGAGGAACAAATGGCATTTATGAAGCTTTGTGTCACGGAGTTCCAGTTGTTGGTCTTCCTTTGTTTTATGATCAGTACGACAATCTGGTGCGTCTAAAGGAGAGAGGCGCAGCTAAATTTATTACCATCCAAACCGTGTTAAAAGACAACAACTTTCAGGATGCCATCCAGGAAGTCCTGAATGAGCCCTCCTGCAGGTCAAACATGCAGAGACTCTCCAGGCTGCACAAAGATCAGCCGATGAAGCCGCTGGATACCGCCCTCTTCTGGATAGAGTTTGTCATGAGGCACAAAGGTGCAGCTCACCTGAGAACAGAGTCCTACAGACTGCCCTGGTACTCCTACCACTCTGTAGATGTGTTTTTGTTCCTGGCTGGAGCTTTGCTACTTGTGATCTTCACAGTTTTTATCTTCATCCGGTGTTTGTGCACTACCATGTGTAAATCTAAAGTGAAATGTGACTAATCGCTCAAGGGATATATATGCACATTTATTTAAAATAATACTTCAATATGCAATAGGATTTTGGGATTACAATTATAGATTGATATAAGATTGTTTGAGTGTACATTCATGGAACATTTGACAGCTGACAAGCTTTCGCATTTTGTATGTTATTTTAATTAGTTTGATTATATTTAAGTAAAGTGCTAGATCAACTAAATTAATGTTTTGACATTTTTTCACATCTCTGCAAGCATAATAATTTATATAAATGTAGTTTATTTTGCAAGTCAAATTGTCTCTCTTTGACCTTTGTTCATGGACAAATAGGGAGTGCTATTATTCTTAAAGGTAACTTAATGAACATGAACTTAGTTTGAAAGATTCACAGGCTTTTAATGTTTAGGTCCGGTCATTCCTTATGCAGCTAAAATATGTTTTCTGTCTTATTGTGACATTTTCTTTGCACTGTGGCCTTGCATGTGTATTTTGACATACCTGATGTGAATGCAATTTGTGAGCTCATTGAAATGAGCTTCAGTTGTTTTTGCTTTTTGTTTTTTGCCAACAGTCTTCTATTGTGCTCCTGTGATGCTGAGCCTGTTTACAGACAATAAGCAAATATTTGACAACTCTGGATATGTATGGTTTGCGTTAAAGAACCATACAATAAACATTTACCTTCAAACTGTGTATTTATTGAAGGCACACATCACTCTCACAGTAGCAGCCTCTCAGTGGAGTACATAGCATATACTACACTCTGAAATACTTATTCTTAAGTGTATTGACTTTCTACAGTAAGTATGTTTCCCTAAAAGGTGTAGTCTCTAACTGAAGGATGTGCACAGGTCAAACACTATGGTTACACAGGCGTTATCAGTGCCTGGCTGTTCATAGATCCAAAGCTCAAGCTCATCTGAAGTCAACGTCTTGTCACCTTGTCTGTCTATATTGGTTGTACAACTTGTTGATACTGTCTTGTAGTTTTAGTTTACTTTGAATCTATTATAATTAAATAAAAAATGTCCACATAAGACTGCCCTGCTGAAAGTGTTTTTTGACAAAAATGGGATAAGGAAAAGATCTAAATGGTGATGTGTTGATGTTTTTACCAGCCAGCAGGAGGTGGAATTTCACCATTTTCTGCTTTCAATACAAAGAGAATAGGAGCTATTTTAAAGTGTGAAACTTTCAAAGAACGAGATCACACTTTCCTCTCTTATACGGTAGTGAATTATGCAACTGCTATGAAATCACAGTTTTAAAATGATTTTACTATCTTTTATGTGACTCAGTGGATAACAGGATAGTAATTGTCTAATTAATTGGGTAACTGCTATTTCATTCAGCTAAACACCATGAGGAACCTTTACTACACTTTCTTATCACCTGTGTGGTTAAAGACATGACATTGCAGTTCCAAAGTCCCACTTTGCTTGAACCCTGGAAGAAGTAGCACCTAATCTTTTCTCTGGCACGGGATAATATTGAAAAGGATACATTGGACAGAAAAAAGGTAGCATTTCAATGGGTTTGAACTTTGTTTTTTGTATAATAAAATCATTGATAGCTTCCTATTTTAACTACAGTGATTTGTCAAAAGTCATATATTAACTGGCATGCAAATTACATGTCTTTGTTTTTCCTGTAGTTTTGTTTATGTCAGTTATACAGGACTCAGTATTTAGATCTGAATGTAAATAAATGTGTTAAAAATGAAATAATGCATATTAGAGTACGCATCAATTAGATTCAAATTAAAATGTCAAACCGTGCTATTTATTTTTGTTGATTTTCTATCATGAAAGTATCTGCAGCTGGTGACAGAGTATAGTACTGTAAAACCCTTTAATGTAATATAATGTAAAAAAATTACCACTTTTAAAGGTAGAAGGTAGATAAAATGTTAATACAAACACCAGGAAATGATGCATGTATACAATTATACTATGTTTCCTCCCAAATTTAGATCAAAAATGAACCAGCTCTGGATCACTCTCTTCTTGCTCTGCCCAGCTGTGATTGACGGAGGTAAAGTTCTTGTCTTCCCATTGGACGGGAGCCACTGGGTGAACATGAAAGTCATCATTGAGGAACTCCATGCAAGGGGCCACCAAGTTACGGTGGTGAGAACAACAGACAGCTGGTACATCAAGGAAACCTCCCCATTATACACTTCAATTACACTCGAATCGGAGTCAGGATTTGGTGAAGACTTTGCAAAAACGTTCGTGACCCAGTTGCTGGAAATCCAGAGAGCAGGGAAGTCTGCCTGGACACGTTTCAAACTGGAAATGGAACAAGCACAAATGGCTGCAGTGCTGCATGAGAAAACGGTCACAATGCTTGAGCAGCTTTTTGAAAACAAAGATCTTATACAGTCGCTGAAGGATGCCGAATATGACCTCGTCCTTGCAGACCCTGCCATACCAGGGGGGGTCCTGCTTGCCCACTACCTAAAGCTGCCTCTTGTTTTCAATGTCAGATGGACCAGTCAAGGTGAAGGTCACTTTTCAATCGCACCCACTCCTCTCTCTTATGTTCCATTAACAGGGACTGTGCTTTCAGATAAAATGAGCTTTCTTGAGAGGGTTTTTAATGTCTTTGTTTTTGGTTTCGCAGAATATCAAATTGCCTATTATGTTTTACCATATTATGTTGGCCTGATTGATAAATATTTAGGTCCAGATGCAGACTATTTATCCCTGTTTCAAGCTGCTGACATCTGGCTGATGAGAGTGGACTTTGTGTTTGAGTTTCCTCGTCCCACCATGCCTAATGTTGTCTACATGGGAGGGTTCCAGTGCAAACCAGCAAAACCTCTTCCTGAGCACCTGGAGGAGTTTGTGCAAAGTTCTGGAGAGCATGGGGTCATCATCATGTCTCTGGGGACTTTGATTGGAGAGCTTCCCCATGACCTAGCTGAGGAGATCGCTGCAGCGTTTGCTAAACTACCACAGAAAGTCATCTGGAGATACAAAGGTGCCAGACCAGCCACTCTGGGCAACAACACTCTGCTAGTGGACTGGATGCCACAGAATGACCTTTTAGGACATCCCAAGACAAAAGCATTTGTGGCTCATGGAGGAACAAATGGAGTCCAAGAAGCTTTGTATCACGGAGTTCCTATCGTAGGACTTCCATTGATTTTTGATCAGCCTGATAATCTATACAGAATAGAAGTAAGAGGAGCCGGGAAGATAGTTGATATTTTTAGCATGACTGGGGAAATCTTCTATCAAGGAATCCAGGAAGTCCTGAATGAGCCCTCCTACAGGTTGAACATGCAGAGACTCTCCAGGCTGCACAGAGATCAGCCAATGAAGCCGCTGGATACAGCCCTCTTCTGGATAGAGTTTGTCATGAGGCACAAAGGTGCAGCTCACCTGAGAACAGAGTCCTACAGACTGCCCTGGTACTCATACCACTCTGTAGATGTGATTTTGTTCCTGGCTGGAGCTGTGTTGCTCATGCTGTTCACTTTTGTCCTTTTCATCAGGTGTTTGTGCACTACAATGTGTAAATCGAAAGTGAAACGTGAGTAAGCATTCAAGGGAAAGGCATTGTGCACATTGATTAAAAATAACTTGGTGATATGTACATTTATTTTTGGATTGGTATTATAAACTAATGTGACATTTGTTTGTCTGCCTGCTTGTGCAACATTTGACGTTATGTTGTGTGTTATTTGTATTAATTAGAAGTCGCTGGATAACTCAATAGTGTTGGGAACATAAGTAAAACACTTGGAATTAATGTCAAATTAGATACGTTTTACAAATCAACGTGAGGATATTTACAATCTAATCTTTGTTGCAGGGCATTTTGCAGGAGTGCTTGTAACAACCAGAAGTACTCCGAAAAACCTGGAACATTAACTTTAATTACATGTGTTGCGTCAACACATTTCACATAACTGTATTAGGTGAAAGTCAACGTTTCACTTTCTGCAGTGTAGCTCTATAAATATAAACGCGTCATTGGAAGACATTCACAGCATTTGTTTGTTCAGGTCTGATTTCTCCTGGAGAAAATGACATGTGTTTTCAGATTCATTCATTCCCTCATCTTGGCTCTGTGTTGTGGGACCGTTTGAAATCTCTAAGCACCAGGCAGAGCGTCTGTATTTTGACCCTACAGATGTAAATGCACCTGAGAAAAGTAAAGTGCTCCTGCTGAGCCACCGCCTTTGTTTGGCATTAGTACTTTTTGTGTAACATTAGAATAGCAATTATTTGACCAAACTGGATCTGCAAATGGTGAGCTGTGAAGAACCTGACAATAAATGTGTTTGTTTGTCTTCAAACTGGTTATTTATTGGAAGCACACATCACTCCCACAATAACAGCTTCTCAGTGCCGTTTTGAAGCGCAAATACTACACTTTGTCATACCTGTTTTTCAATATCGTATGACTTCATTGTGTTATCATGTTTCCCAAGAGCTGGAGTCTACCTGAAGACTGTGCACAGATCTAAGCGGATACTAGGACGGGCGTGATCAGTGCCTGGCTTTTATTACTCAAGATAAAGTCATGTTAGGTCAAAGTGTTTTGTGAAATCCTGTTAACCTAAACTGTGTAACTGAGTGAGCTCTACTCATGTTGATTAGTTCAGCTTGGTGACATTATCTTGCAGTTTGAGTGAATATCCCTTTAAGAGACATTAACTTAATGTTCTTTAGTTCAACAGAACTGTTGTTGTGGGTGATGCAAAGCAAATCAGGAAGTGTTGTTCAGTGTTACACGTTTGAATACAGGCACAGTCCTGCCTCAACAATATGAAGCAGACGCTGAGTGAAGCCCGAAAGGTTTAAATGTAAGTGTGCTTTTAATACATTTGTATTCACTTCTGGATTAAAAACAATGAAAGATAAACATGTTAAGTTTGTCACTTGGCTTTGGAGAGATAACTGCAGAATTATTACTCTATCATGACCTTACATTTGAGGATTATACAAATCAGATGATGTATACACGAATGAAATGTGTTCTATTTTTCTGCAGGACTGCCAAAGTAGTTTGATATACATTGTAATGCTTGCAGTATGTTTATGATGATACAGTTCCTCATATAACACTTAAATAGTGGCTTTCAACAGCACTCCGCATAGTGAGGGGGTCTGTATAAATGTGCACAACATTTAAATCATACTATATGTCGTGTAACTAAAAAACAACTGTATTTAGGGGCACAAATCTGTCAGCATGAATACACAAAAACATGTTTTTTTTTAACCTAAAAGATGTCAATAGTTGTTACAGATAGAATCCCACTGCATCTACATATGTGTATGAACATAGACTGTATGTAAGAAATACACAGTGACTTTTTCCTGTTGATTGCAACACAGCTCGGGGTTATTGTACCATGAGGACTAAGTTCTCCGGTAAGGGACAAAAGTATTTGGTCTTGTGGGCGGGACAAAATGAAGAAGGAAGTGCACACTGGGTTGTCCTCAACTGTGTGTTTAGATCTTATCTGTCAAGAGAGTTTGTTTACAGAAGAAACAGGAACATATTTATGTTCACATTTAAAGACTGTTGGCGGTTTTTGAGAGCAGAGTAAGTGACCTTTGTGCGGAGAGGCTTGTAGCAGCTGTTCCGTACTGAAAGGGTAATGTTGTGTTTCTAGCTTTTGACAGTTAATGTTATTCAATCAAGTCTATTGTTAAAAGATTAGACATGTGATCATAATAAAAATAGCTGCATGAGATATGTTGCACAGATGTTATGTGGTTTATTAAATAGAAGCATTCATATCCATTCCTGTATGCAGACTGATCACGGTTCTGTGTGTAATATCACCTCTGCTCAGGGAGATTGGGGCTAAAACACAAATGCACGCAGAGCTCTTGGCAGCGTACAGCACTCTAATTTACTGAGAGGCTCCATGTGCCACATCCACATGAGCGCTGTCCGAAGGAATTTTCCCACACAAAAAGAAAGACCATTGAAAGGACCTTCTTTGTAGCTCTCTTTTGTGGGCATCCTAGTGTATCATCTGTCTGTGCACACATTCCCTGGAAAACTTGAATAACCACTTCTGCTTTTTGTTCTGTTCTACTTTCAGAGTGCATCGTTTGAGAAGATTTGAAGATGTTTTTGTCATTGGCTTCCGTCATCTCTCTTTTGGCTGGCATTATTCCTGCTGCCCATTGTGGGAAAGTTCTGGTGTTTCCACATGACGGCAGCCACTGGGTGAACATGAGGGTGCTTGTTGAGGAGCTGCACTCAAGGGGACACACTGTGACTGTCATCCGGCCGGCAGACAGCTGGTACATCAGTGATACGTCTCCACATTACAATACTATCACAGTGGATATGGACGGGGGTGCAAATGAAGATTTTTTCCGCCTCTTTGTCTCTGAAGTTATTAAAATCAAACGAAGCAAGGCATCTGCATGGACCCGTTTTGCCTTAGACATGGAGTTAAAAGACAAATTCTTTGAACTACATAAGAAAGTCTGTGAAATGGTCGTGTACCTATTAGAAAATAAAGACATAATGAAGTCCATTCAAGACGCCAAGTACGATGCAGTTTTAACTGACCCAGCAAATGGAGGAGGAGTAATGCTGGCTCACTATCTCAGTTTACCGCTCATCTTTAATGTTCGATGGACTGTTCATGGTGAAGCCCATTTTGCAATCGCACCCTCCCCGCTTTCATACGTTCCTCTCCCACCGTCAGAATTAACAGATAAAATGACCTTCTTTGAGAGGGTCAAAAACATTGTCTTTTACATCATGAGGATGCATTTGTACAAACAGGTAGTTGGGCCACATTATTCTGCATTGTCCAGCCGCTACTTTGGCCCCGATGTGGATTACTTCTCCATGTTTCAAGCTGCTGACATCTGGCTGATGAGAGTGGACTTTGTGTTTGAGTTTCCTCGTCCCACCATGCCTAATGTTGTTTATATGGGAGGGTTCCAGTGCAAACCAGCAAAACCTCTTCCTGAGCATCTGGAGGAGTTTGTGCAGAGTTCTGGAGAGCATGGGGTCATCATCATGTCTCTGGGGACTTTGATTGGAGAGCTTCCCCATGACCTAGCTGAGGAGATCGCTGCAGCGTTTGCTAAACTACCTCAGAAAGTCATCTGGAGATACAAAGGTGCCAGACCAGCCACTCTGGGCAACAACACTCTGCTAGTGGACTGGATGCCACAGAATGACCTTTTAGGACATCCGAATATGAAACTATTTATCAGTCATGGAGGAACAAATGGCATATATGAGGCCATATATCATGGCGTTCCAATTGTAGGCATTCCCATTGTGTTTGATCAAGCAGACAACCTCTCCAGACTGAGAGCTAAGGGCGTCGCAAAGGTTATCGACATTTCTGAATTGGACAGCAAAACATTTCAGGATACCATCCAGGAAGTCCTGAATGACCCCTCCTACAGGTCAAACATGCAGAGACTCTCCAGGCTGCACAAAGATCAGCCAATGAAGCCGCTGGATACCGCCATCTTCTGGATAGAGTTTGTCATGAGGCACAAAGGTGCAGCTCACCTGAGAACAGAGTCTTACAGACTGCCCTGGTACTCCTACCACTCTGTAGATGTGATTTTGTTCCTGGCTGGAGCTGTGTTGCTCATGCTGTTCACTTTTGTCCTTTTCATCCGGTGTTTGTGCACTACAATGTGTAAATCTAAAGTGAAACGTGAGTAAGCATTCAAGGGAAAGGCATTGTGCACAGAGAATACATTCATATGAAAATAGAGATGTACAGACTGCCCTTGTTTTTCTACCACTCTGTTAATGTGATGCTCTTTTATAAATAAAGTTAAGGTAGGAAACACAATCAAATCTGATTGAATTAAATAGGGTTTTCCTAGCCAGTTTTACTAATATGTATTGAAAAAGAACAAAAAAAAAACCTTTCCAATTGGTTAGAAAGATTGCTCTGATTCAAGAAAATAAAAGCCAACACATCTTTACAAACCAGTGCTTTATAAAACTTTATTTTTTATTAAGAAAAGAGACCATGCTGAATTTTAGGGCTGATTATTTTATGATTTGACCAAATTCTTACTCTTACTCTTTGTTCTTGATAAGCAAATATGCAAATATACAAATATGTATATTATACAGGATTTCCCCTAACTATGGGCTGTGTTGACACGTACACTATAAAAAACACTACCCTTTATCACTCCCTCTTTTGACCTTCCCCTCGTGAAGGGAAAGCAAACATGAGTGTGATGATTAAAGGATTAAGTCCAATTCTTAATGTACCCTCCACACTTGATACAGAGAGTAGGTCTTGGTAATGAGATGAATGAAGAGGATATGTTTGTATAGATGTCCATCAAGTCTTTGCTTTTATGTAACCAAAGTCTGATTTTAAAGGTCCTCTTTTATGTGAAAGCTGTGAGCTGCACGTTGTTTTTAGTTTGTGTAGTTTGGACCTGGAACCAGTTTTTCAATTGTGTGTAAATCTCCTTGTCCTATTCTCACTTCAGCTGTCCCTTAATAATTTAATGCTGATATGCCTCTGGAGACTTTTGAAAGTGAAATTTACGATAAAAAAAATAACTGCACATTTGCCAAATTACCTCTGAAAGTCACAAGGGTAATAAACAAGAACATTTACCATCATCTCAACAGTTGCTCATGTAAGAAAGTAGCTTAGGAAAAGAGTCCCAGCCTTGATTTCTAGGCGATGAATATGACGCCCTGCTGTGTCTACAAGTGAGGGGGACGGGAGTGGATAAATACAACAACTTCCTCAAGGCCAAACAGGAAGTCCTGAATAACCCCCTTCCACAGGATGAACATGCAGGGTCTCTCCCAATTTCCACGCTTAAATGGCTTAACTTGCACTTGGGCAATAACATGAAATCGGAGCTACAGTACTGCTGTATGTGTCAGTTAAGGCAGACATCTCCAGGCCGTTGAGATCTGCCAATAAATCCTTCAGACTACAGTCTTTCAAGATGCAGGCTTTCATAAGGAACAAAGGTGTTGTGCACCTGAGAATCAAGACACAGTCAATGCATTTCTCTGGAGATTTCAGGCTATTTCTAGCAGGTGTTACTGAATATTTTTGCTCTATTTCTTGTTCAGTTGTGTAAGTCATTAAGTGTCTGGGAAAAAATATAAGCCTTAAGTTGAAAGGATACTCCAAACGTTAACATGCATTGCTTTAAATTACAAAACCACAGTATGAGTATGGTAGTATTTGTAAAATGCACTTGGAAACAATCTATTAAATGATATTATGACACAACTGTTCAAATCCCTGAGGGTTTTTCTTAAATAAATAAATTCTTTATTACAAAACAATTAAAAAAACATACTGTAAATACTGTTACATAATTTGGTTCTACATGCTACTATTGGCTGGTTGCAGCTATGATACAGGTCATCATGTACATAGTTTTACATCTTTAGCTGTCAAACAGGAGGATCAGTTTAATCTGAATTAGATAGGATTTTACATGACGGGGTCCGACCACAGTGAAGTGAAATTTCACTGTGGTCGGACCCATTTTCCTCTTTGGCCTCTCAACACACATAAAACGAATCAATATTTAATGCCTGGTGGATTCCACTTGGGTCAATTTCGATCCTTAAAAAGGCACAAGGCTGTTTTGAATGTATAAAGTTGAAAGTAAGAGAGCAGCACTGCATCGCTCGTGTCTGCTGGCTGTGAATTCAAGTCCAGTCAACACACAAAATGCACCACGGTGAAATATCACTCTAAAGGATAGTTTGACATTTTGTGAAACATGCTTATTTACTTTCTGCTGAGAGTTGGATAAGAAGATCAATACTTCTCTGTTTGTCCTGTAAATATAAAGCTGGAGTCAGCAGCCAGCAGAAAGACGGTAAACAAGGTGAAAGACATAATTCAAAGTTTTATGGGGAGCTATGTCCTCGACTATTTGTTGCAGTTATTTCCTGGACCCTCCACTGGTTGCCTGTCAACTCCTCCAATATGTAATGGTCCGTTAACATAAGTAACATAACCCCCCGATAACACAGTAAATTGTTGTTTTGTCCCGGGTTAAAGGTGCAATGTGTTACCTTTGGGCTGTTTAGGGCCCCCCTATAACTTACTGAACTGCATGGCTAAGGTCTGTAGTTCCACAATAAACGGACAAACAATAGCGGTGTCTCTCATCTCATATAGCTCAAAAACAAAGCATATTTCCCACAATATCAAACTATATCTTTACATATAAATAAACCAAATGTTCCTATTTACTTCATGGGGCAGCATCACTGACCATTCATAACCTTTGTCCAAATTGTATAGAGGGGAAATACTTCAACAACACTTATTGACAACAGTGATAAAAACTCACAGTAAAGTCTGTTCAGGTTATTTACAAAGTGTCCATGCCAGCAGGGTGGGTGTGTTGGTCCTCTCATGATGTCCTGGTCCGTAGAGAGCTCATCCTGAGCACCGTGAGCTCGGCTAGATCTGCATCCTGCATCACCTCCTCCTGATGGCAGCTTTCTCTGATGACATACACTACGAGACCCACACAGATGAAAATGAGGAGGACTATGCCTATAACCTGGGGTACAAAAGAGTTTGTTTAGTAAGCATCCGGAGGAAATGCATATTTCTGATTAACACATTGTATACTATTATTAGTCTCGAAGGCTAATGGCATTATAATCTCTATAGTGTCTACTCAGGGGCTGTGTTTTCCACTCCACTCATCCTACACACCCTTCTGTATATAAGAAAAAATTTAACTCACCTGAGAAAAAACAAACAGCTGCTGCGAGCGGAGCATTAGTTCTTGTGGGGTGACATCTCCCTCGCTAATTGGCTCACACCACTTCTGCGGAGCTGCTTTGTCCACTATTACAAATCTACCCTCCCAGTCTGTCATAGCACAAGCAAAGTACTGGCCATCGAGGAACAACAAAATCAGCCACACGATAGCTGGAACGAAGCTGGAGAGGGAAACAGTTTTCCTGCACCACGTATCACATCTGCATCCTTGAATGATCAGCATCAACGTGAAGGCCATGACGGCAGGAATGATGAAGAAGGCTGATGAAAACACTCCGTTCCATGTAGGGTTGCAAGGACACTCAAACTCCAGCTCCACCAGCTTCTCTAGTCCCATGAGGATGAAGCCAAAAGCCACATTTGATACCAGAGGACTGTTGCTAAGTTCATTTTTCAGCCTGGTAAGCCATTGTTGTCTACTTTCCATACTAGATTGACCGAGAAATGAAGACAACCGCTGCAAAAAGCCCAAAAGAGGGTCCACCGTTGTGAACACATTGGCAACAGCTAAGTGATGCGTAATTAACTCATCCAGGGGTAAGTTTTCCCCTCAGGCCAAATGCCACACTTCCACTCTGATTGGTTTTGAACAAAGGAGGGTGTGCCGACGGCTCTGACATTTCTCTAGCTGATTGGTCTGCGCGAGGTTTCAGGTGGGGTTACATTTTAAATGTGGTCTCTCATGGACAAATTGGAGGGAGGGCTGTAAAGTGGAGGGAAGTTTGTTCTGCAGTTGAGCACAGACTGTCCCTCTGCAAATAGTGTGGCCAAAAACATGCATGGACATGTAGCTATTTATCAAAGGGCAAGGTTTTTACATGGAAGAATCAAGTTACAGGCCCACTTTTTTACTCAAACCTAACACACGAAGGAAGTGTTACTATAAAAGCACAGTGAGTTTTTAAAAAATCAACAAATTAAACTAAAAGCCTGGTTATACATCTGTACCGTCCTCAGGTGTTTTTTGGATAATGTGTTAGTATAGTAGCCATTAAAAAATGAATACATGCTGACTGTTGATTTCACCCCAAGTGGCCACATGAGGTCACCCACGCTGCAGCACAGATTAACGGCAGAGGGGATTACAGGAGGCCATGTTGAACTTTCAAGGGGGATGTGGTACATACAGTTTGAGAACACCCAGGCCACCGATGTGATGACATAATTTATAAATGACCTCAGCGAGCTCAAGAGCATCACCATAATCTCCTCACATTAAAACCTGACAGGAGAAAGTATTTAGGCTTGGAATGATGGGACTGGTGAAAACTGTGGCTGGATCGCCTTCAGTTTGTTTGCATAACCAGTGCCAGTTTTTTCTTTTAATGAAACTACTCCAATATTGACAGAAGAAATGTAACCTACAGGCATATGTGCTGCATGGTTTGTGACAAATCCGATTTGACTGGTGGAAAACGAGCTGACAGTTTATAGGGACATTAATATTGCAAGTGATGTAGAAAAAGGGAACCATAGGCTATTACTGTAGACCACCAGTGCAGTAAATACTGTATGAGCAGAAAAAAACCTGCACTAAATGGGAGATTTTGAAAACCATTTAGTTTAATAAGTGGACCAGGAAATGAAGGCAGATAATAGGAGTTCACATCAATTGCATGCGTACTACAGGCTATGTGTGTGTGTGTGTGTGTGTGTGTGTGTGTGTATGTGTGTGTGTGTGTGTGTGTGTGTGTGTGTGCGTGTGTGTGTGTGTGTGTGTGTGTGTGTGTGTGTTTATCCACGGGCATGCGCGTATAGGGCACGCGCAGCTCTTCGTTGCTGAGTCCTACCAGCATCTGTTCCTCTTCTTTTTTGTATCGGAACACACACTTATGTTTCGGCTACATCACATCTCGTGGGGAATAATTTGTGCGCTATACTTTTATATTAACCACCGAACCGTGACCGCCAGAGCGCAAATGCGCATCGGTCTGCGCATCTTTGAATCTACAGAACTACACTGTGGACAATCTCCCTGACATCCCCAATCCGACGAGGCTTCTTCACCGCCTATGGCCGCACATCGGCATCCCTGAGCCGCTGGCCTCGTCCCGGACCTTTCACCCATCGCAGTCCCCAGAAAGTCTTTGAAACAGGGAGGCGTTTTTACACATTTTTTTAAAATTATCCACCGCTGACATTTTTTTTTAAAGAACCCGGTGCTATGCAGGGCCCATCTCTCTAGATCTTGTGATTAATACACGATCTCTCCTCCCACATTCGTCCGACCGAGACCCTAGTCCTCTCTTCGAGCCCCAGCAATGCATCCTAACGCAGTGATACGGGCGCTGGTCCTTTTGGGGAACTTGATGCTGCCTTTCATCTCGGCTCAAAACGGTAAGAAAAGCAGATGTGATCCTGATGTTATTGTAAACATCGCGTTGAAGGAAAGTGACTTGACTTGTGTGAGGACGCCCGAGCGAAATTTAAAAGACTGCGTTAAAGCTACTACTGTAGTTTCACGCATCTCGACAAAACAAGGCCAGAGTAAGACGCCAGCAAATGTGATAGAATATATATATGAACGCAAAACGGAACTCTAAATGAATACACCAGGAGGAAACTGACGTTGTTGTGATTTTTGTGCAAGGTTATTTCCTATCAACTGTGTCTGTGAGTGAAATATGTTATCAAATATGATTTAAAATACACTATTGCTGGGAACTGAAGTGATGTTTGCACATGCATAGCATTAGTTCTGAATATTTAGAATCAGTAGTAGCCTATGGGAAGCCTTAGGCTGCATGCCAGTGTGCAGTGTGTTTGGTTAAAGGGGGTTGGGTTATGTGTCAAGCAAGACTAACCTGCTACGAATGCTGATCCAGTAATATATTATCTACACCCAACACAGGATTAAGACTCGCCCAGTGTGTGGAACTAGGTCTACTGTAAATACCAGGCCCATAGTGATCACAGTTTTTTGGACTATGAGCATGTTTTTTGACCCTTGAGTGACACAACCAGTCCACTATAATAATACATTTTCTGTCACACGACCTTAAATGGATCTTTCTCCCTTGCCTTACTGGTTCACTGTGATTATTGCATTACTACATGCATGCAGAGATAAAACCCCTATTTCTTTTTGTGATTTTAATGCAGACTTGTTGTTTTCTCTATTCTTAATATTCACAGCCAGGGAATATGGAATTTGTTAACATAGGATTTTCAGTTGTGACTTTGATTTCTAAAGTTCACTGTGCATTATTCATACTAAACCTGACATTATTTGGTTTAAGTAAATGTCAGTAGCATGCTGTTGGGTGTTCCAGGCTGCCCTCCTCTGACACAGCATGTCCTTACTTCAAATTCTGTTGAATCACATCACCCAGAGGGGCACACAAATCAGCGGATATAATTCATGAGATAAAATTGTTATCTTTTAAATCTTTCTGGGTTTTTATTCTGTTCGGGTCCCTGAGCAACTCTCATGTGATTGTGAAAATGTTGATGCTTTAATTGGATAATTGCTGCCTGTATTCATATCATTTTTTAGGAAGCTACCCACGTGTCAGGACATCTGCGTTCCCAAATCAATATCACTGACATGATCTAATCGTCTTTCGGAGAAAAATAAGGCAGGGATTTATCTGCATACTTCAAATTTTAAATCTTAATCTCCACCTCGACTCTGCTGTCGGATAATCGGACACCCACTATGCAAGACTTAATAAGAAAGTCATCCTTAGGAGAAGGTGGCGTAAAACCTCACAAAACTGCCGTACATGTGTTGGATCTATTTCGCATTATTTGAATTATTTCTGACGATACAAACCAAACTTAGCATTATCCATTGTAAGAGTTTGCACTATTTATTGTATTATGTATTTCTCTGCAATACTAGACAAACAATGTGCAGAACTAGCTCCCTACGTATTCAGATTATACAATAAACCCACTAAAACACCACAGCAGTTATATAACAAAAATATTATCCTCTGAATTCCTTTCTTTCTTGTTAATTTCTCTCAGGTGCTTGAAGTGTGAGCAATCTGGAAAATCAAATACCATATAAGCCCTCCATTGTTTGATAAAGCTCAAGCAAAGGCATTACAAACACTTCCTGTGGCCTCTGCCCGGGGTTGGTGCCCACTCACTGAGGCCCAGTTAACGACAGAGAAGCACACACACAAACACACACACACTGGACTACACTGTTGGAAACAGACTGGTGCCACACTGTCACCAAACATGTGGATGCTCTATCTTTATGACATAGAAACCCTAAAGTCATAGCTTATCTGCAAATTTCATTTTCAGTAAAAAGGCTCTACATTCATCTCTGGTTTGATCACATTTGTAATAAGTGTCGGATGAAACAGCGTTGGTAATATTCTGGTATTTGCTCACATCGCATGCATCCAAAAGCCATTTCATTTCTCGCTGATGTTTCAGTATGAGGTTAATAAGTGCATGACTTCTTATGCAATCCTAGATTTCCCTGTTATAATACAGAGTTCAGGCAGTGGCATGTGGGAGTATAATAATTGTAAGTGCATGAGATGTAATCACTGTATCTGAGAAGAGGGAATTCATGTCATGATTTCTTCATGTTCAGGGAGAAGCAGGCTTACTATAGGTGGCCAGTCTCTGCGACAGATATTTGGAGGACTGTAAATAGCATCCGTCCATTCTGCCTCGTTTCTATTTTTACCACCGAGACACAGCACTGAGAACTGTGGCTTTAAGGTCCTTTTGTGAAAGTGAATTCATTAACTCTTAATGGACGGCCTCCTTGTGCACAGCTGCACAGCCTTCTAAAGACTCACTAGGTGACTGTGAAGCGTCTAAACTGAGGGATGATGTGATCTTTATGCAAAGAAAATAAAAGCATCTGAGAAGGTGGCTGGGGCTGACCTAAGGAATTGCTTTTTCTGTATTATGTAAGTTCCCCACACGAAGCATGCTCCTGCTGCCAACTTTGTTGTTGTTGTTTTATCGCTGCTTGTGTGAATCAGAACATCAAGACAAGCTTTAGAATAATGAGCTGACACTGTTACCTCTATGTTAAAAATGAAATATTTATTCTCGTTTTCTCTCATTTAAATGTTAGGCTAGCAGCTGCCTAATTATAAAGATTGGTTCTTGTTAGGTTTTTGTTCAAATACAAGACGTGATCCAGAGAAAGCGTGCATGAATTGCAATATGTACTGCAATTATAATATACTGTGGCCCTTCATTTCTTCTCTACGTCACTTTTGCATTATTATCAACATTGCATTTTAAGTTAAGCTACATACCATTCAATCAATAGTCCTATATGATGCAGCAGCTCGTCCATTATCATGTATTCGTACAAGCTCCGGACAGAGGCACATTTCTGAGTCTGGAAAATATGGTGTAGGACTCAAGCCAGCTCTTACACTGAGTCACGCTTTCCCACTGTGAAATCTGATATGGACTGCACTGAT
The DNA here is from genome assembly GCF_036324505.1 of Eleginops maclovinus. Classification (NCBI taxonomy): domain Eukaryota; kingdom Metazoa; phylum Chordata; class Actinopteri; order Perciformes; family Eleginopidae; genus Eleginops; species Eleginops maclovinus. Next base: position 10,064,412 of record NC_086352.1, on the reverse strand, counting down.
TAGGAGGAGCATCCCAAAGTATAAAACACACTGCAGGTTTATTTGTCCAGGGAAGGTTTTTGCTGAGCATGCATGCTGTTTCTTTCAGCACCACCCTGCTTCACATTCATACAATTACACACATCCACAGCTGGAAGTTTCCCAATTTGGACACAGCCCTGCACTGGCGGTTCTGCCGGCACAGCTCAGGTTAAGTGTGCTGCACAAGAGCAGTTCAGATACTCAAAGAGGGCTCTTTCATTTAAACCTGGCCCATCTTTTTCCCGTCTGCCTGAGTATTTTAACTAATATCCTTGCAGACACAGGGTTGGTCCTTCCAGCTGATACCCAGCACACCAGGGTCATTTAAGTTGAGGAATTATATTACTTGGCAGTATGTAGGAGATAGCATTTTGTTACTTGGGCAAAGAACACTTCTGTGTGGTTCTTGTAATTTTAGTGTTATTTCGATGATCAGTGTGGCATGACACATCTGTCTCCGTGGTTCTTAGGTTTTACATCAAATCATTTGAATTCCCATGTTATGACCTCGGAAAGAGAAATAGGAAGTGCTCGGTGGTTGTGATTAGAAGATGGGATTAGAGCATTTCTACTCAGCACAGGGGTTATTGGGATTTAAATCTCATTAAACTGTTGCCTCTCTCCTGTGGTCGGAATGACAGACTCACGTATTACCAGCAAAAGGGAAATGGTTGCCTCCTATGTCGGAAAATTCCGCTTTGCAAAGACTTTTTGTCACATTGCTCCACTGCAGTTACATCAAAAGGTAAAATAACAGCCATGTCATAAATTCAGCAAGGAAAACTATAACCGCTCTGTCGCGAGTGTATTCAAGGCTATACATCATCGCAGCCTCTGTGACACATTTAACCGCACACCACATATCACACCTACAAAGTGTATTGTAAGTTATTATAGTTGTTAAAGTTATATTACGTAACTTCTATACATTGAATACCATTTCCCCAGAATAATATTGCCACTATTGATGTCACTACATTTGCTGGTAGGGACATTACATGGCCTTCTAGCCTTATAAAATGAATTTAACTGCACAACAGCTGCTAGCAAAGACAACAAGGTCAGCAATGCCTGTAATTCATCATCGTGTTGAATTAATAACTGGAAGTCACATGGTCATCCAAGGCTGATGGTGTTTGTTTTCTTTATGAAAAGTGTCATGTGATGTAGGCGTGACGAATCAGGGAGGGACCAGTGGTGACTGTTAAAATGTGGGTGTCATCGTCTTCAAAAGTCTCCGTAGAAGCTAAAACGGAGTCAGTAGCATTTCATTGTTAGGGGTGGCAAAATAGTAGCCTGGTAATACCAGCCTGTTTGACTTCGATTCTCTCCGGCATACAGTCTGGAACAGCGTCATTGGATTTGGATTACTGTAATGGGTGGAAACGTGTCTGAATTTAAAATTGGAGTTCCCTTAACCAATCACTAACGTTTGGTAATGACGTATGTTATGCGCCGAAGGGCAGGCTCTGACCTGACGCTTCCTACTTCCGCTTTCACAGTAGTAAACAAATCGCTACCTGAGAACATGGCTGTCAAAATGGCTGTCAACGACTTGTGTCGATGTTGTCAATGTAACCTAAGGATTCAGGGGGAAATTCGTTACTCGAAACAATTATATATCAAATATATAGCTAGTAGCGTCTCTTCCTCCGTCGCCATTGTTGAACTACAGACTAGACTACAATTCAAACTCGGCACCAACTTCGACGTAATCGCTCTCAACCCCACCCCCTGTTCGCTGATTGGACCGATAGAATTCTGAGTTCCAGCAATCGTACGTAATGAGTCGTTGTCCAATCTCACTTATGCCTTGCACAGACTACACGACTTTCAAAGTCGTACGATCGCTTGCTAGTTCACACTACACAAGTCGCTCGGGAGTCTTGAAGTCGTTGTGGTGTGCACACTACGCGATTGAACGGCGACAGGGGGTCACACACTACACGATGGCTGTGTTCGAAACCGCATACTACATACTACATACTTCCATACTCATCGATCAGACAGTATGCAAAGCGTTTACAATGCAGCATACTACATGATAACCCACAATGTACTGCGCTCCTACTCGAGCCGAAATCAACAGGCTGAAGCTGATTTCATTTTAGCTCTAAACTCTTTAAATATATCACTTTATCGACATTTCAAACATTTTTAGGCGAGAAAGTAGCCGTTTAGATCCCCAGTTTAACGTTAATTTGTCTAAATACCAGCTGTTTACAATTTTGTTCAGACGAATTCGGAGCTACTCAAGCTAGCCGTAGTGAGTAACGCACTTCCGGTCATTTTCACAAAAATAAAACACCCGTTGCCCTTTATTATCCGGAAAACCATAACGACAGAATCTGTGCTTTTACTTTGAAAACGGGAAGCGAACCTACCCTCGATGTAGCTAGCTTGAAACCGCCGTTTACCTTTTTAATCAACTATAAATCCAAAGACAGATAGCTAATGGGACATAATATACAACATAATATAACATACCTCAGCCTGAAAATTGGAGGGAAAAATTATATCCGTTATATTTTCAATCGCTAGGTAAATTTACATCATTGAGCAACAAAGTCGTTGTGAATTGAATAATTTCATAAAGTTTAATAAATAATCTAATTTAAAAACTATATGTAGGGTTAAAAACTTATTTCATTTATTAATTAAATAATTGTTCCTAAAAATGCTTAAAAGTTCAATTCATAGATAGTCTGACAAATTCATATTAAATTGTTTTACATGTGGCTTCAAGAGGGCCATATTGCAGAGTGAATCCCCATGTTCCTCTGTTGCGCCTCTATTTTAATGGAGATGACACCAGGAAACTTCCGTGAGTCCCTGGAGAGCCTCATCCAGCTCGTGGCAGACATGGGGGAAGTCCTTTGAGGTCCTGGTGTTTCTCTACTGGTTATGTATGTCACGTCACCGACGTCACATTGCGTTGCATCTTGGGTAATTTGAGTATGAGTAGCAAGCTCGTCATGCATACTCAACATTATGGCGAATCTAGTATGGCATCCGGGAACTTCTCGCATACTCAAACTCGCATACTACGCATTCGCATACTCAAAATGACGTCAGAGTTAGTATGAGTAGTAGGCAAGTTTGCGGTTTCGAACACAGCCCATGAGAAAGGACCGCAGGAGAAATCCCCCAGGAGTCTGTCTGGTCTCCAAACTACGTTTTCTCACGAATACACGCGAGAAGTGACACGGGAAATGACGTGGATTTCGAACCTTATTATGTTTTACCAGAGAACTTTTAATATTGACGAGAACGTTCACTCTCAAAACCGTTCCGGTATGGTACTGCACCTGGGGGGCGCTGGTGGGCCAGTGCAGAATGAATGTGGTCCTATGGAGCCCCACCCATAGATTCCTACATTTCTTTGGATATAATTTTTTTTTAAATCACTGCTATAGTTTTTTAAACATGGAATGGATAATCCTCACAAACGACACATAGCTAGTATTTTATATTCGCTTGATTTTGACTAAAATTAGGTTTTTGTAAATCGGATGACGTCATGCGTGATAAATTGCTTTACGGCACCTTGTGTCTCTCCTTCCCTTTCCTTTCCTTTTAATATCGAACATACGCTCAAGGTAAGAAAACAAACACATGCTCGTAATCAGTTAACTTTCAAATTTATTTTTACAATACAATGTATGTGTGTGGTAGGATCAGTACATCCAAAGTTGACCATAATCAAATAAAAAAGTTCGATTGTAATGTCCTTTCAGAGTCCTCCTTAAGAGCTTTCTTCTTCTTCTCTTTTAACGGCGGTTGGCACCTTAAGAGCGTTGTTGATGTTCTGTGGACAGGTACCACAAAGCGTATTCTTCGGTCGTAACCAGTCGTGAGTTCTTCATTGACCAATCGGCTTTCATTAGCCAGATGCTAGCAGAACCTGGGTCGCAACTGCCCAACCTGTAAGAAAACAAAAGGCTATGACCCCCAGATTATTCCACTTTTGACGAAAAATCCCTGTCGACCTCTCGGAAACCACAGTAGTATTTTGGATTTTGTAGACGATATGCTAGGAGAATGATGTAGCTAGCCGCCTAGCTCCATAGGGGTCCATGTATTCTGCACTCGCCCGCGATCGCCCCCTAGGTGAACTGCAGCCAAATTCGGTACAATGGGGGTGAACAGAGAGTGAAGGGGCTTTCCGTAGACGGGCTTTGGTTTTACCTAGAAACTGTCAATAAGTTACTTTGCTTAAGCTTGTTAGCACATCAGCTAACGTTAACTTTAGTGAATTGTGTAGCCTAGCTACAACTTAAAACAGTTCAAAATCAGGTTTCAAACAGCTGTGTCGACTTGTTGTGTTGGACAACGCTTCTTCTTCTTTTTAGAAAGTTGTGCAGCTCCTCCCCGGGGCTTTTCCTCACCCTGTGTCTTGCGCCGGGGACGCTCTCACCTCGCGCTTGAGCAGTTCACACACACCGATCAAATGCCGACTCGTCCCCGAGCTCCAAAATCCGTCTGGGAGCGGCCGATTGGCCTAAAAATCGTGTAGTGTGAACGTGGCATTACAGGAGCAAAATGAAATTGGGCGGAAGTACGTAGGCTGGTATAGCCAGGCTAGTACAATGGTGTGGATGCTGAGCAAAAACGTAGCAAAAATTGTGCATTTTAAAACGATTGGGTGTGGATGTGTGAGTGTTTTTATGAATTAGCTTCCTCATACCAAAGCCAATTTTTTTTACAGAACGTGACAGCTGATGTTAATTTAGCAACTACCTACCCCCCATGCATGCATTCTTCTACATTTATTTAAGCATACATTAGTATTGACACATGCAATTCATCATAGCAAACATTTGAAGTAAGAAGCAAAAAAACTGGTTTCTGTAAATACAGAAATTACAGATCAGGTTATGTGCTATGGCAATTCATTTTCAGAGGTATACAAATATGTCCATTTGAATTCGCAAAGTTTACATGTTTTACACACCAAGGAGGAATTCAAGTTGAGCCTTTAATTCATGGCTGTAAAAAAACTATACCCTCAGCCAGATACAATTTGTTTTGTGGCTTTTGATAGGGCAGGGCAAGTCACACCTTATTTCAGGTATGAGACACTTGTTACCTTAAGACATTTCCAGGACGGCTCTGCCCAAATTCAACCCAGCAATCTTTACAAAGTTGAAATGCAGGCTTTACATTTTACCATCACTAGGTTAAACCTTACTTTGTTTGAGTAAAACAAACTAAAACCTTACCAACATGGTTTTCCTGTGAATTGAAGTACAGTATGTAATATGGTAAACTATACCAATGAAATTCACTGTACTTTAACAGTGTGTTAGGGATATTAAAATATAAACAAAGGTCAGAACTATTTGATCTTTTCTGATACAAATGACCTGGAAAGGCGCACCAGTGTGTCACAGTGCCATGCAGGTACAACAAATATGCACCTGCACCCACAACTCAAACACACACAACCAGCTCAGCAGCCCTAAGGGGTTTCCTACATTCTCTGGTTGTAGGACGGGAGATGACTCACTCTCGGGCTGCATGGTGGTGTGTGCGCGGCTAGCTGTCAGTCCTCAGGGGAGCTCCCATCTCCACCTACATGAGTGGAGTATGTAGGCCGTAATGACTGTGACTTCCACTTAGACTTAGAAAGAGTTTGTCACAGAAAAAGTGGTTATTTTGCGATGCTGTTGTTCACTTGTCATAAGGGAGTAAAGTGAGATAAATCGTGCAATTCAGGCTTTGATGGACTGTATTTTTTCTTATTGAACTATCTCCGACAAACCACCTACTCAAGATAATGTTTGACCCCCTTGGTTAGCATACAAGACACCATAGCAACTACGCATCTACACGCATTGAAATGTAGATGTAAGCCCTATTTTGAATTCACAAAGATAGTAATACAATGTTTGTTCCTGCAATTGTTTCACCAACATATACAACACCACTAATGTGCATTACTAATATTCTCTTTAAACTTCACTAGAAGCATTTTGTTGGTCTTGCAAATGTGCAACTTACAATACATTTCAAATCAATTCAAGCAGGAAGGATTACGGTAGTTAAAACGGAGTCTCCCCATGTTAGCTCTGCAAGCATTAGCAATTAGCAATCGTTAGCAAACCAAGCAAATGGCAATACATACCTGGCCATGTAAGGTTGCAATTATTACCAAGAAGGACCAAGCAACTCAGTTTCCAGAGTGACATATTGACCCTGCAGACAGCAAGTATTTAGTACTCAAAAGATAGGCTTTAGGTGTAGAACGCAATGGATGTAGGCATGATGAACATTTCTGCAGACTTTACAGGGCTGTCAGGTTATAGATCCACTTGGGCCTACTAAAACTTAAGTGATGCTTTTAGTCTTTTTTACTGTCCCTACCAGCATGCAGGAATCTCCCCCCTTATATATACTGTATACAAACAGACCATTTACTTTTTAAACTAATGGTTTCATGTTTTATTATTTATTTCGGAACTTAAACTTTTTTTTTGTTAACCTGTATTTAGAGGTGAATTAGCAAGGAACTATTTTGATTATAGCTTAGTTCTTTAAGTCCTTTACCAATAATTGGTATGTTTCTCAGTTTTATGAATCTAAGTTGAATATATTTGAATTTAGTTTCATGTTCGGACGGAAAATCCAATTTGAAGACATCTTCAGTGCCATACAAAACAGCAGAGTAACAGAATCGCTTGTTGACCAGCGCAAAGAAAGGCGCTTCTGGTGTCAACAACCAGGCTAGTGCTAATGTAGCGCGGTGCTACCACAACCAGTGTGAACTCCGGCTCTGTGAGATTACAATTAAATAAAAATGAATTAGGACCTGCTGTTTGTTGCACTGATGTCTACTTACAGGAAACTCTTCCCACCACACAGCTGTTCATCATCATTATTTATAAAATGAAATGATGCATGAGATGAACTCTGCTCATATTCTTTCTGTCCCCAAGTCTCTGAGCCGTCCACCATCCATTGCGCCTCTCTTTGTCACTTCTTGTCTCCCAGCACGCCTTTGAAATGAATGAGTACCGGCTGGCTGCTTTGTGTTTTGTTTTCTCTGCCAGTATAAGCTCACTGTTTAAACAGCACGAACACTGGTGTGCTCATTGGCCAAGTGTTGCCTGTAGTTTGTTCTGCGAGTATTTCTCAAGCCTCTCTGAGCCTGAATTTAAATTAAATCATTGGTTCTTCATTCTGATTTAGCTTGCCATCACTTCGGAGGACATTCATTCATTTTTTTATGCATTACTGTGATTATGAGTATTTATGCGAGGCTGAAGAAAATTAGCTGTGCCATGTGCCGGTGCTAATTTACTGCCATACCCATAATAATGGTAAAGAATGCCATAGTAAATGTTCTGTCAGATTGAAATATTTCTTTAACAGTGTAGGCGGGCGGCTAGGCTTGGATTCACCCTCTGGGATTATGTGGTGAGCTTGATGGGCACAGATGTTTCCACAGAAAAGAAACACATGCTAATTACTCTGCATATCTCTAGGCATCGCACATAGAAATGCAAGTTGTAAGCACCAAATATCCTCAGAAACATCTCCTAGCAGGAAAACTACAATTATTATAATATTTAATCACTTAATTCTGCCCAGAATTTTCTCGTTCAGATTTTGAAACGGCTCTTCAATCACAATCTGGTGGTTAGCAACAGTCGGTAACCGTGGTGTTAACAATAATTCATCTATTGTGTATTATTATTGTTTGTATTTAGAAAGCCTTTTTGCAACCAGGGCGCGCAGAATAATGTACAGTCAACATAGTGAATGGTCTTTATCCACAGCTGGCAGTTCAACTTTTAATTAATATATATAAATGAAATGTAACTGGCTTCATTATGAGGGTGAGCTGAATGCAGTTGTTTACACTCGGGCTTCCACAGGCTTATCTCTGCTTACGATACATTACTTTGAGCAGGGCAGACAGATCTGGGAGGGCCTGTAAGCTGTTGTATTTAGAAACAACACAGCCTGACACTCAGGAGACCACAGACACTTTGTTCCTTCTCCTTTACAATATTCAGGGCAGATTTAAGGCAATGTTTTTTGTTTTTTTTAAAGATCCATCTAGGCACATGTGGTTTTCAGCTGACAGGCCAGATGGGGGGGCGGGCAGAGAACAGCGTCTGTGGTCTAGGTGATTTGTCACCAAATGAGGTTCACTAAAGCTGACATTGCGTTGTTGGGCTACCTACTGAAGTGAAACCGGGTCATGAATCAGGTGCAGGCACAGCATGGTATACTCAGAGTTGTGGTAATAATGCTGCATTTCATATTTGAATAGTGTTTCATATTCCACATGCAGGTATTGTGGTTAGGAAAAATGGGGTATCTCTTTGAAAACACCCCTTTTAGAGTAAATGCCAGCAGTGTGCTTCATGGTGGACTTGAGAGCATCTTTAGTTTTCATTGTTTCTTAAAGGGGCCCTATTATCCTCATTGTCAGGTTCATATTGGGAAGTGCCTCTATAGGGACATGTCTCCATGCTTTAATGTTAGGTCTTTATTTTTCTCGTACTGCCTGTGCTGCAGCACCTCTATTCACCCTCTGTTTGAAACCAGAGCCCAGTCTCCTCTGATTGGGTAGTTGGCCTTAGTAGTAGTAGTCGTTTGTAGGCCAGCTATGGAAGTCCAATGGAAGCATTTCAGGCAGGTTTAGGGTTAGAGTTGTGTGGAAGAGAAACTCCCTCTGAAAGAACGTTAGGATTTTAGCCTTTGCAGAGCATTTACATGCACAAACGCCTCTATAACAAGCAGGAAAGTGAAACCCCAAAAAGCAGAATAGGGCCACTATAAATAAAGTGAACAGTTAAAAGTCAATTGTGGGTGATCTTATCAAATTCATTTCTGCTGATATATGAATTTTATAAACCAGCTCCTAAAGTCCAGCTTATCCAAAATGAGAGCCGGATGACCCAATTTCTGGCATTACCAGCAAGAGCTGATATGGATGAAGAGATTAAGTTAATGCATACATACAGTTACATTTATTCGTTATGATTTACGTGAATCCCTTTAAGAAGGCATTTCAATCTCTGAGAGAAATAGATAAACCTTGAGACTTGGCATCAGTAGTTCATGTAATAGGAAAGTAAATGTTGTGTGCAATAATAAATAAAGCTCACCTAAGAATTTTGATTTAGAATAGGGTCACTATCATGTCTCCAAGAATAGCATGGGTTTCCTTCAGGATCTCCCCTTACCTCCAACAGAGGCATGCATGCTATGAGAAGAGGTGACTGGAAATTGCCTGTAGGTGTGAATATGAGAGTGTGAACGGTTTGTCCATCCCAATGTGTTAGTAGCCTTGTGACAGACTGGCAAATTTCCAGGGTCTACCCTACCTACAAATGCGCTGGCATAGACGCAAACACCCGTGACCATCCACAGGACAAGCAGGTCTATAAATTGGATGGATGGAAACTGGTGAGGCATATAATGAAGGTGAACACTGGCATTTGTAGCACACTCAAACAATTGCTTCGTTGGTTTGTAAATAGCTAAATGTTCACAGATTTTGTTAATAAGATATTTTTCTAAATAACATCTTTGGTCGAGCCAGTAACCTTATGGTTTTGAGACAGCACCATCTGTACCAAGAACACCACATTATGATTGTACCCTTTAATTATAATCATAATGACTCTTAAGTCAAATGTATTCCTGTGACAGTGATGTTAATGAATATTAAGCTCATGGGAAAGATTTTCAAGCCAATCATTCGGATGAATACTGTGATTTTCTTTGCAGTTTTTTTGTTCAGCAATGTTCATTTTGTGACACGTGTGTAAGAACATTTTATGTCAATATATATAAGCAAGTAGGAATGGTGCCACTGATCGTTGTGAACCTACCTAACAAGGCAAGGTTATATTAGTGAGAATGCACAAATAGAAAAATGTGAGAGAGAAAAATACAAAAGGTACCAGCCCTACTTGCTGGCACAGACTTGGAACTGGTTGACTATGACTTTGTCGGACAGTTGTATGACCTTAGTGGGCCGAGGAACCCTGACGTTAAACGGACTGGATTTAGATCGTCACTAACCTTTTCTTTATCTGTCTATTGGTGATTCAAGGCTTGCTTCTTTCTCATTTGCTGATACGCTTTCCTTCTTCAGCTGGGTTTGTGAAGTCGCCAATGTCTGAGACTAAGCTTACGGGGGACACCTTTGAGCTGTACTGCGACGTGGTCGGTAACCCCACTCCGGAGATCCAGTGGTGGTACTCTGAGATTAACCGAGCTGACTCCTTCAAGCAGCTGTGGGACGGAGCACGCAAGCGTCGGGTATCCATCAACACGGCCTACGGCGCCAATGGGGTCAGTGTGCTCGGCATCACGCGTCTCACACTGGAGGACTCTGGGACCTATGAGTGCCGGGCCAGCAACGACCCCAAGCGCAATGACCTCCGACAAAACCCTGCCATCACCTGGATCCGTGCACAGGCCACCATTTCGGTGCTACAGAGTGAGTGGTCTATGTCCTGTAGTACCTAGATGATTCACAGATGACCATTCCCCTGTCCCAACCATTCACCCGTAAAAACCTCTCGAGAGTCTACCCTCTCCACAGCAGCCACTGGTTAGACAAAGATACGAGTTAATAGTGCCTATATAAAACATTCTAGTTGTATAAGTCCCTTATGCTAGTGATTGCGTTTTGTGTTTGTTTGCATTAATATTCTATTTAGTTTCCTAATTGGGTTTGGTAAATATTTATGTTCTCATCTACAGAACTCAGTAAACTCCATGTTCCTCCCCAAATCCCCAGAGCATGTTGTTGTAGAAAGACCACAAACTCAGGAACCTTTCTCTTCCTTCTTCACTTCCACACGCAATCTTTGTTCTTGCTGTCTCACGTGTCCTTTTTATGGTGTTCTGATCATTATCTTTTTCTCTGTATCCTAATTTAACACATTTCCTATCTGTGTATTTATTTGTGATGCTTATTCCCTTAACATTATGTTGTGCCTCTTGTGTTACATTGATCGTATTGTTTACTTCAAAGCCCAGCCTGCTGAAAGAAGCGGAAACCTTAGTGGTGCTTTGAAGTTATGGTGCTTTTGAATTGGCTTTTTTACTCTGGGCACAGTTTAAAACAGCACGGTGAGAAGACACAAGGAGGGATCCATTAAGGTGTAGAAAAAGTGTTTCCTGCTGTCAAATCTTTCCTAAAAAAAACAAACAGTTTCTCAACCTTTAGGATCTGTTTGTGGTAATCCAGTAAAGTGCACGAGAGGGCCTTGAGTGTCTCACTTTAGTTGAGAGGATGCAGGTATTTCTCTTCCACCAAACAGTCTCTAGGGAGTCGCCTGTGCAATGTGTAACCTTGTGCCTTCTCAGCCATTGAGCTTGTGACTTTGAATCAGTAATGACATTATATCCTTTAACTCTGTGCACTGTGCCCACACAACATTCAAACAAACTGAATTTCAACTGGACCTTTCTAACCTGTACATGCTTCAGCGCCCTGCCCACTGGAGCACAGGGATATGTGGAATGTTGTTAGTCATAGTGAAGCTCTCTGAGAAGCTTAGAGAAGTTTGATCCATTCTGGCTTCTCTGATTGGACTGACACATTTTGATTTCTGTGTGAGCACGATTTGATTAAATGTAGGGCAATTACACATCATAACAAACGGGAAGGACATAGATTTACTTGTTCTCTGCTTTCCAGTCATCACTAAATATAATCTGTCATTACTGAGTAAATGTTCTTCCCGTATACATGTAACATCCATTTTAATACATGTATATAACAGGCTATACACAGTAGCCCATTGATATAACTTGTAGCTTGGGAAACACGCCAAAGTCTGATTGCTTTGTCTTGGCCATTGATTTAATTTTGTTTGTGAATAACTCCTAAATCAATGCACCCAGATATGCTCTTTTTATCATTTGGATCTTTTATCGATAATTGAATAAACCGAAAAACACAAAGGAGCCAAACCTATGCATGCCTGGATAATGCTGTATCTACTATGTGAGATACACCAACTTTCTGCATGTGCTTAAAGTAATACCGTCCCCTAGCATTGGTCACACTCTTGCTTTCACAGAGAACATCAGCTGTGGTCATCTTTTATTTTTAGTCCAATTTAAATCACTCCAATGATGGCCAAATGTCTGTCGAAACAACTTTAACCACTCTTTCATCATTGCTGGCCGTTACACCAAAATGTGGCTTAATACAGTGCTGCTGTTTCGCACTTCCTATTCATTAGCGTTTAAAAACGTCCTTTTTAAAATGTTCTGGTGAAATTGTTGTTTGGAATTTAAGGCACGGCAAGTTTATTTATAATGCACCTTTCAACTCGAGGCAATTCAAAGTCCTTTACAAATATGACAGACATTTAGATATAGTGCAACGGCATCACATTATAAACTGACA